>NW_022167691.1:0-1234 GCF_008728515.1 Papio anubis | reverse complement strand
CAATATTACAACTAGTAGTAGGGAAATCAAGTAAGACCATGAGAATACCAAACAGTTCTCCCTGTTGCACCGATGGATAAGGATAAACTGTAACTCGAGATTGATGAACACTCCAATATCCAGCCTTACCATTGCTACTAGCATCGGTAAAAAAGGTAGGACCTTGAACAGGAAATACAGAAATTAGTGAGAAAGGCAACACAAAATGTTGTCTAAAAAATGAAAAGATCGGAGACTTAGGATATTGGGTAGAAAATTGTCCAACAAAGGAAGCGCAAGCAACTTGCCAAGAATCAGAAGTTGCAAGAAGATAAGTGATCTGATTATGAGTGAATTGAGAAATAATTAAGGAAGGATCTCCTCCCTAAAGTTGTCGACAACGATGTCGTCCTTTGATGATCAGCTCAGCTAAACGATCGATATAAGTAGCCAAGCGTTTAGATATTTTATTGGACAAAAAGATCCATTCTAGTGGCCGATTGGTCTGATGAATCATTCCTGTAAGAGAATGTAAAGTATGAAATAAACAAAGGGAAAGGGGAACATTGGGAAGGAGATAATGTAAATGGGCCTTTTGAAGTTGCTCTTCTACAAGCTGGAGTTCCTGTAAAGCCAAAGGAGCTAAATGGCGTGAGCTGTCCAAGTGACTGTCTCCTTCTAGAATAGAAAAAAGATGTTGTAACTGATATGTTGGTATTCCTAAAACAGGACGCATCCAATTAATGTCTCCTAGAAGCTTTTGAAAACCATTTAATGTTTTTAAATGATCACGTCGAATTTGAGTTTTTTGGGGTCGAACATTTTGTGTTCTTAAGGTATAACCTAAATATTGAATAGGAAAATCCAGTTGAATTTTTTCTGGAGCAATATTAAGTGAGTAAAAGAAAAGCTGAGTTTGTAATGATACAAAAGCATCTTGCTGCTTTTCTCTGGTGGGTGCAGCAAGAAGAATGTCATCCATATAATGATATAAAAGAACAGAAGGATGACACTTTTGAACAGGATCCAAGGCCTTATGGACAAATTCTTGACACAAGGTAGGGCTATTTAACATACCTTGAGGTAAAACTTTCCATTGATATCAAAAAAGTGGCTGAAAATTATTAAAAACAGGGACAGAGAAGATCCATACAATGATAAATTAACACAGTTGGAAACTGATTGTTTACAGGATTTAAAGTCCTATGTACGAATTTTTGACATATAGTAGGGCTATTAAGTATACCCTGGGGAA
>NW_022167690.1:0-1234 GCF_008728515.1 Papio anubis | reverse complement strand
ACTGTTTTCCACAATGGTTGAACTAGTTTACAATCCCACCAACAGTGTAAAAGTTTTCCTATTTCTCCACATCCTCTCCAGCACCTGTTATTTCCTGATTTTTTTTAATGATTGCCATTCTAACTGGTGTGAGATGGTATCTCAATGTGGTTTTGATTTGCATTTCTCTGATGGCCAGTGATGATGAGCATTTTTTCATGTGTCTGTTGGCTGCATGAATGTCTTCTTTTGAGAAGTGTCTGTTCATATCCTTTGCCCACTTTTTGATGGAGTTGTTGTTTTTTTCTTTCTGTGATTTTCTAGTTTATTTGCGTAGAGGTGTTTATAGTATTCTCTGATGGTAGTTTGTATTTCTGTGGGGTCGGTGGTGATATCCCCTTTATCATTTTTTATTGCATCTATTTGATTCTTCTCTCTTTTCTTCTTTATTAGTCTTGCTAGCAATCTATCAATTTTGTTGATCTTTTCAAAAAACCAGCACCTGGATTCAATGATTTTTTGAAGGGTTTTTTGTGTCTCTATCTCCTTCAGTTCTGCTCTGATTTTAGTTATTTCTTGCCTTCTGCTAGCTTTTGAATGTGTTTGCTCTTGCTTCTCTAGTTCTTTTAATTGTGATGTTAGGGTGTCAATTTTAGATCTTTTCTGCTTTCTCTTGTGGGCATTTAGTGCTATAAATTTCCCTCTACACACTGCTTTAAATGTGTCCCAGAGATTCTGGTATGTTGTATCTTTGTTCTCATTGGTTTCAAAGAACATCTTTATTTCTGCCTTCATTTCGTTATGTACCCAGTAGTCATTCAGGAGCAGATTGTTCAGTTTCCATGTATTTGAGTAGTTTAATTGAGTTTCTTGATCCTGAGTTCTAGTTTGATTGTACTGTGGTCTGAGAGTTTGTTATAATTTCTGTTCTTTTACATTTGCTGAGGAGTGTTTTACTTCCAACTATGTGGTCAATTTTGGAATAAGTGTGATGTGCTGAGAAGAATGTATATTCTGTTGATTTGGGGTGGAGAGTTCTGTAGTTGTCTATTAGGTCCGCTTGGTGCAGAGTTGAGTTCAATTCCTGATATCCTTGTTAACTTTCTGTCTCATTGATCTGTCTAATGTTGACAGTGGGGTGTTAAAGTTATTGTATGGGAGTCTTAGTCTCTTTGTAAGTCTCTAAGGACTTGCTTTATGAATCTGGGTGCTCCTGTATTGGGTGCATATATATTTAGGATACTTAGCTCTTCTT
>NW_022167689.1:0-1235 GCF_008728515.1 Papio anubis | reverse complement strand
TCTTATTACAGGTGTGAACCACTGCGCCTGGCCCAAATATACCTTTTAAAGCATAATACATTAACCCCAAAACTGAAGTAATCACTTAATGTCATTTTAACAAACTCCTAGAAATCCCAGTTTAAATGCATTTTTATGTTGAAGGCTTCCCTATTACCTCCCAGTGAACTTTGTAGTCTTTCTCTATGGAGTTAGCAGGAACTATGTATAGTTTTGCTTCTGTATTTCGTCTTGCTTTAACGAAACCATCTATTTACAATAAGTCAATCTCTCTGCAATCAGCATTTTGGGAAAGAAGAAGTCAGGGTTAATATTTATCAGGAAGTAAGATTTGATATGTCACCGTTCTCTGGGCAATCGTTTATTCCAGTTGTCTTGGAACAATTATTGACAGTGTCTCCTCTCACTCTCAGAAGTGCAACCTGGGAGGCAGAGGTTGCAGTGAGATGAGATTGTGCCAGCGAGGGTGCAACAGAGCAAGACTCTGTCTCAAAAAGAAAAAAAAAAAAAAAAGAAGTGCACAGTTCAATGCTAAGGCATGCATAAGACTTTTCTTCTGAGAGTGACCATTTTCCCCTGCTCACGGCCTCAGCTGAATTCTGCATGTGCTTCTCAAGAAGTGAAGCACTTGGTTTAGCAGGGCAAACCCACTCGTGTGGCCCTTGTGCAGGAGGAAGGATTTTTCCCTGGAATTCCGTTTCCACAGGGAGAGTGTCCCTGTCGTATCTCCCTGTGGAAATGGGATTCCAGAGAAAAATTTGCTGGTCTGCAATGGGCATGAGGTTGGGAGAGAAACCTTCCCCAGAGTCACACTGTGCCAAAGTAACAAAGCAAAATGAAGCAACGCACCTGCCACCATGAGGTGCAGGATGGCCTCATCGTAGGACCTGCCTTCTTGGAAGTAACAGCGGTAGGTGCCGTTCTCCTGGGCTGTGACGTTGTGTATGATCAGGGCCACGATGCCCCTGCTGATGTCTTTGCTCACAAAGGTGGTTCTTCTTCGGTACTCCTCCATCTGCTCCTCTGTTCTCTCTCTCCCACCCTTATACACAAACACTGCGGGGGAGAACTGAGACCGGAACCACCGCACCTCCATGTCCTCAGCATTTTTCTCGGGTGACAGATGGCAGCGTAACGTAGTGTTTTCTCCAACCGTGGCCAGGATGGGATCAGCGGGCCCCACGACAGTAAACTGGGCTGTTCAACAAAGGGGTAGAGTCAGACAAAGACACCAG
>NW_022167688.1:0-1235 GCF_008728515.1 Papio anubis | reverse complement strand
TGGAGGTAAGAGAGTACATGGCACATTTGGGGAATGTGGTGAGTAGCCCTGGGACTGGTATATAGGAAGCATGAAGGAAAATAGATAAAACCAGAGAGGGGAGGTGGGCGCTGGATCACAGGGGTTCCGCTGTGCCTTTCCAAAGAGTTTGGATTTTATTCTGGAGGCAATGAGGGGCTGCCGAACGCTCTCGAGGAGGAGTATAACAAATACAGGATGAAGGAATGACTCAGCGCTGTGTTCTGGATGGACACCATCCTGTGACCGGGGCCATTTTAGGAAAATCTTACAGTGGGTGCTGAGCAGCATCTATTCTCTGAGGCCAGCTTGTCTCTTGGTCAAACCCCTCTTTATGGGATTTTCCCTGTGACATTTTGATACAAACATAAAATGTATAATGATCAAATCTGGGGAACTGGAATATCCATCATCTCAAATATTTATGATTTCTTTGTGTTGGGCACATTCTGAATTTTCTAGCTATTTTGAAATATACAGTAAGTTATTAATTATAGTCACCCTATCTAACTGTATTTTTGTATCCATTAACCAATCCCTCTTCATCCTTTCTCCCTGCCATCCTTCCCAGCTTGTGGTAGCCACCATTCTATTCACTGCCTCCATAAAACCAAATTGTTTAGTTCCCACATGAGTGAGAACATGCGATGCTTGTCTTTCTGTGCCAGTTTATTTCACTTAATGACCTCCAGTTCCATCCGTGCTGCTGCAGATGACAGGATTTCATTCTGAAATAGCTGAATAGTATTTCATTGGGCATATATAGCACTTTTTTTTTTATTATTTTTATTTTTTTTTGAGATAGGGTCTTGCTCTGGATTGCAGAGGTGACATCACAGTTCACTGCAGCCTGGACCTCCCGAGGTCAGGTACTTACAGATTTACCGTGAAGGTTAAATGAGCTAATACAGAATAGTGCCTGGCTCAAAATGACCATTCAATAAGTGTTCTTTCTTTCTTTCTTTCTTTTTTCTGAGAATAAATGTCCTTTCTATCATTTATTCCTATCACTGTCATACATCACTTAACAATGAGGATATGTTCTGATAAATGCATCATTAGATGAGTTCATTACTGTATGAACATCAAGGCCGGGCGCGGTGGCTCAAGCCTGTAATCCCAGCACTTTGGGAGGCCGAGACGGGTGGATCACGAGGTCAGGAGATCGAGACCATCCTGGCTAATACGGTGAAACCCCGTCTCTACTAAAAATACAA
>NW_022167687.1:0-1235 GCF_008728515.1 Papio anubis | reverse complement strand
GCACAGTTAAGCTTCCATTTTAATTAAACAGTATTCTAACATTGTTTTAGGTTAGTCAGCTAAGGGATACTCGTGAGCACTTTGAGGCTTTGGCGAAAACGGAAATATCTTCGGATAGATACTGGAGAGAAAATTTCTGAGGAGCTGCTTTGTGGTGTGTGCATTCCACTCACAGAGTTATACTTTTCTTATCATAGAGCATTGAGGAATCCCGTTTGGAGAAAAAGCTACCAGGAGACATTCGGGAGTATACGGATGGCTCTGGCGAAAAAGGGAAACCTTCTCAAACAAATATTGGGAAGAAGCTTTCTGTGAAATGGCTTTGTGATAGATATGTCTATTCATCACACAAAGATAAAACTTTCCTTCTATTATATAGTTTTGAAACTGCGTCATGGACGGATTCGAGAAGGGACATTCGGGAGCACATTCAGGCCTGTTGGGAAATAAGAAATATCTTCAGATAAAAACGGGAGAGAAGCTTTCTGAGAAAGTACTTTGTGATGTGTGCATTCCACTCACAGAGTTATGCTCCTTTTCTCATAGTGCAATGTTTGAACACTGTTCCTGTAAAACTGAAAATGTGATATTTTGCAATGCTTTGAAGAGTATGGCGAAAAGTGAAATATCCTGAAATAAAACCCAGAAAGAAGTGTTCCAAGAAACTGTTCTCTGATGTGTGCCTTTATTTCAGAGAGTTAAAGCTTTCACTATGTTGCTCAGTTTGGAAACTTTGTCTATGAGGAACCTGGAAAGGGATATTAAGTGGTGCCCGGAGGCTTGTAGTGAGAAAGCAAATGTCTTCTGATTAAAACTGGAGAGAAGCTTTTGGAGCAACAGTTTTGTCATGTGTGTATTCATCTCATAGAGTTAAATCATTTTTTGGATTGAGCAGTTTGAAATCACTTCTTCCGTGGAATCTGAGAAAGGACATTTGGGAACGCTCTTAAGAATATGCTGAAAAATAAATACCCTCCGATATAAACCAGAAGGAAGCTTTCTGTGAAACTGCTCTAGGTCACCTGAATTCCACTCGCACAGTTAAGTTTCTTGTTTAATTGAGCAGTATTCTAACACTGTTTTAGGTTCGTCAGCTAAGGGATACTTGAGAGCACTTTCAGGATTATGATTAAAATGGAAATATCTTCAGATAGATACTGGAGAGAAGATTTTTGAGGAGCTGCTTTGTGACGTGTGCATTACAATCACAGAGTTATACCTTTCTTCTCAAAGAG
>NW_022167686.1:0-1235 GCF_008728515.1 Papio anubis | reverse complement strand
ATCTGGAGTGCAGTGGTGCGATCTTGGCTCACTGCAACCTCCGCCTCCTGGGTTCAAGCAATTTTCCCTGCCTCAGTCTCCCAAGTAGCTGGGATTATAGGTGTGTGCCACCACGCTTGGCTAATTACAAAGATGTTTAATACAGGCTGGGTTTTGCCATATTGGCCAGGCTGGTCTCGAACTCCTTGCCTCAAGTCATCCGACCACCTTGGCCTCCTAAAATGCTGGGATTACAAGCTTGAGCCACTGTGCCCGGCCCGATCCTGACATCTTTTAAAGCTGCCTTCATGTACCAAAAGCCAGTGTATGTTTGAAAATCAGGCTTGAAGAGCCTAGGAGGAGAGGGATAAACTTCAGCTAGGTAAATAACTATACATATGTTAAAAATATATGCCAAAATCTACCACAAATGTTAACTCTTCTGCTTTGTGTTTTATATCCATTTATGGTTATTCTTTCAGTATTAAGACTTTTAAAGATTCTTTTGATAATTATGGACAAATTACTATTAAAACTCAGCTGCATTTGTAACACTTTAAAGAACTAATTGTATGACATTATTTTTCCTGGAGGTATTTTGGATTGTTACATAATTAATGTTTATCTCTTTGCCAGAAATCTTTTTTTTCTTTTCCAGAACAGAAACCTGAAAAGAAACTTTCCTTTGCATTAAGTGCTATTTCACTGTGTGACAATCAATTTTTGCATATGAGAACAAGATCATCGTGTATTTTTGGGATAATTCTTGCTTAATAGTGATAAAGCTAAGTGTTAAAATTATGAAACAACTTGTTTCTTTGAAAATTACTATTTGCCTGCTCACCAGGTGAGGGCTGATGAGACCGTGAATGTAAAAGTTAAATTGTATTTAGCTTGTATAAAAGAAGTTACCAAAAAAAAAAATTTTTTTTTTTTTTGTGCCACTACTGAAGTCGCTTAGCTGTGGAAATGAGGTTATTGCAGGCACCTAGAATTTTATCTCCTTCACTTCTACAATGAGAAGAAATTCTCCAACAAGCACAGGAATCTGACTTTCTGATATTGAGACTCCTAGGCATCAAGCCCCGTGGAAGGGTTGGTGATTACGTGAGCGTTGGCGTTGGCGTTGATGTGGGCACCCTCCAAGCCAGACGCAGGGAGCAGGGAAGGGCAGGACAGGCCCCTCAGGAGCCATGAGAAAATCAAATGTTGGCAGCAGTGGTGAGGGTTGATGTCAGGGGCCAGGAGGAGGTGGC
>NW_022167685.1:0-1235 GCF_008728515.1 Papio anubis | reverse complement strand
AGAACAGCCTGATCAACATGGAGAAACCCCATCTCTACTAAAAATACAAAATTAGTTGGGTGTGGTGGCGCATGCGTGTAATCTCATGTACTTGGGAGGCTGAGGCAGGAGAATTGCTTGAACCCGGGAGGCAGAGGTTGCGGTGAGCCAAGATCGCGCCATTGCACTCCAGCCTGGGCAACAAGAGTGAAACTCTGTCTAAAAAAAAAAAAAAGAAAAGAAAGAAATTGAAGTAGCCATATTGCTGATACGGAGAAAGTTTTAGTTGTCTGGGTGGAAGACCAAATCAGCCACAACATTCCCTTAAGCCACAGCTAATCCAGGGCAAGGCCCTAACTCTCTTCAATTTTATGAAGGCTAAGTTAAGTGAAGAGGCTGCAGAAGAAACGTTTAAACCTAACAGAGGTTGGTTCATGAGGTTTAAGGTAAGAAGCCCTCCTCCTAACATAAAGTGCAAGGTGGAGCAGCAATTAGCTGATGGAGAAGGTGCTGCAAGTTATCCAGAAGATCTAGCTAAGATGATTGACAGAGGTACCCGTACTAAACAACAGATTTTCTGTGTACACAAAACAGCCTTTTATTGGAAGAATGTGCCATCTCAGACTTTCATAGCTAGAGACGGGAAGTCAATGGCTGGCTTCAAAGTTTGGAACAGGCTGACTCTCTTGTTAAAAACTACTGCAGCTGGTGACTTTTAGGTTCAAGCCAGTGCTCATTTACCATTCCAAAAGTCCTAGGGCCTTTAAAAATTATGCTGCATCTACTCTGCTTATGCTGTGTAACTGGAAGAACAAATCCTGGGTGACAGCACATCTGTTTACAGCATAGTTTACTGAATATTTCAGGCCCACTGTTGAGACCCACTGCTCAGAAAAAACAATTTCTATCAAAATATTACTGCTTATTAACAATGCACCTGACCACCCGAGAGTTCTGATGGATATGTACAAGGAGGTTAATGTTTTCTTGCCTGCTAGCAGACATTCATCCTGCATCTCACGGATCAACGAATAATTTCAACTTTCAAGTTTTATTATTTAAGAAATAAATTGTGGACCAAAGGTCATCAATAGATGGACTACAGTCTTGGCAACAAAGTGAGACCCCATCTATAAAAAAAAAAACTTTGTAAAAAATTAGGCAGGCATGGTGGTGTGGGCCGATAGTCCCAGCTGTCATAGATAGTGATTCATCTGATGTATCTGGGCAAAATAATTGAAAACCTTCTGGAAACG
>NW_022167684.1:0-1235 GCF_008728515.1 Papio anubis | reverse complement strand
AGGTGGGGTCATGGTCAGGGTCAAGATCAATGTCAGGGTCAAAGTAAGGATCAGAATTAGGGACCAGGGTAGGGATCAGGGTTTAGGTTCAGGGTCATAGTCTTGGGAGAGGGTTAGGGTTAGGAGTAGAACCAGAACTTTGCTCTCTTCGGGACCCACCTGAGAGTGGGTCACCATGGCTTTGGAGCACCTAGTAGCGTGTCCACTTTGAAGACCAGAGTTTCGTTGTCCTTAAGACTGACCTGGGGAGATGTGGCTGTAGGCCATTGAGGAAGGTGAGGCAAAAGCTTCCTGTCTGCTCCCCGCGTGATGAGGAGGGAGCTCTGCTATGGGCTTTACTTTCACATGTGACATTCTACAAGTCTTGTTTTACAAAAGCCTCCCTGCCTTGAGGCTTTGGCTGCTGCTGTTCATCATCACAGCATGCCATAACATATGGTAAGATTTGGGCTTGTTTCTGGGGAGAGGTCTTGGTACAGAGAAAGGAGCAATGCTTCGAGCCACCATCAGGACAGTTGGGATGAAAGCTGGGGATGGGCAGAGGCTGGAGGAAACATGTGCACCCCGCAGTAAACAGTTTTATTCATGTTTTAATCACTAATTTTTCTTACAGTGTTAAAGTAGTAAAAAATAGTATTGAAAAATTGGAAAGTAGCCATATTAAAACTTGCAACATTATTTAAGCTTAAATATATTATTTGTACCTCATCAACATTTTTTATTTTGTTGAGAAAGTCCAAGGTTAATTGGCAGCATATTTGTAATAGTAGATAGAATAATGTCTGTTTTGTAAACATTGACATCCTACATTACATGTGTGAACCCTGAAAATCTGAGACAGCTCTCAGATTTTTAGAAAGTGTATTTTGCCAAGCTTGAGGATGTATGCCTGTGATGCATCCTCAGGAGGTCCTGACAAGACGGGCCCAAGGTGGCAGGGGCTCAGCTTGGTTGTATACATTTTAGGGAGACATGACACATCAATCAATATGTGTAAGATGTACATTGGTTCAGTCCAGAAAATTCAGAAGGCCAGACAGGGGCTTCCAGGTCATAGGTAAGTAAGAGACAAATGGTTTCATCCTTTTGCGTTGCTGATTAGTCTCCTCAAATGAGGCAATCAGATATACATTTCTCTCAGTGAGCAGATGGGTGAGTTTGCATAGAATGGGAGGCAGATTTGCTCTCAGCAGTTCCCAGCTTGACTTCTCCCTTTAGTTTAGTGATTTTGGGTC
>NW_022167683.1:0-39339 GCF_008728515.1 Papio anubis | reverse complement strand
TGCACATGTACCCTAGAACTTAAAGTATAATAATAATAATAAATAAATAAATAAAAAGAAAGAAAGTTTGTACCCTTTGATTAACGTCTCTCCATTTCTCTTACCCTCTAACCCTGACAAGTACTGTTCTATTCTCTTCTCCTATGAGCTTGACATCTTAAGATACCACATACTTGCCTTTCTATCTCTGTTTTATTTAACTCAGCATAACAACGTCCTGATTTATTCATGTTGCCACAAACAGCATGGTTTTCCTCTTTCTTATATATGTATGTGTATATATGTATATTCTTATGTATGTGTATATATATATTTATATATGTACATGGAGAGAGAGAGATGTCACAATTTCTTGATTATCTGTTGAGGGACACTTAGGGTAGTCCTGATGTTTTGGCTATTGTGGATAATGCTGCAATGAACATGAGAGTGCGCATGTCTCTTTGAGATACTGATTTCATTTCTTTCAGATGTATACCCAAAGGTGGAATTGCTAATATGGCAGATCTACCTTTAGGTTCCTAGGGCACCTCCATATTGTTTTGCATAATGCCTGTACCAATTTACATTACTCCCAGCTATGTACAAGCATTCCCTTTCTCTACATTCCCACCAATACTTGTATCTTTTTTTTTTTTTTCCTTTTGGATAGCAGCCATCCTAACAGGTATGAGATGATACCTATTGTGGTTTAAACTTGCACTGTGGTTTGGATTTGCATTTCCCTAATTGATTAGCAGTATGAATACCTGTTGGCCACTTGAATGTCTTCTTCGAAAAAATCTCTAATGAAGGTCTTTGCTCTTTTTATTAGATTATCTGGGTTTTTTGTTTGTTTGTTTTGTTTTGTTGCTATTGAATTATATTATGAGTTCCTGGCATATTCTGTATAGTACCCTCTTACTAGGTAGATAGCTTGCAAATGTTTTCTCCCATTTTGTAGGTTACCTTTTCATTCTGTTGCTTCCTTTGCTGTGCAGAAATGTGATAGTTTGATGTCATCCCACATGTCTATTTTTGCTTTTGTTGCTTGTATTTTTAGTGTAATATCCAAAAAGTCATTGCCTAGACCAATGTCAAGGATGTATTCATCTGTTTTCTTCTCAGAGTGTTATGGTTTCAGGTATTACATTTAAGTATGTAATACATTTCAAGTTAATTTTTGTGAGTGTTATAAGACAAGGACCTAATTTCATTCTTTTGCAGGTGGATATCCACTTTTCTCAACACCACTGGTTGAAGAGACTATTCTTTCACCACTGTGCATAAGTTTATTTCTGAGCAGTCAATTTTGTTCTGTTGGTCTCTGTGTCTGTTTTTATGCCAGCATCATACTGTTTTGAGTCCTATGGCTTTGTGATATACCTTGAAATTAGGAAATGTGGTGCTTTCAGTTTTGTTTTTTCCTCAGTATTGCTTTGGCTATTTGAAGTCTTTTTTGGTTTCATACAAATGTAAGGATTTTTTTAAATTCTACTTTTATGAAGAATGCCATTGGAAATTTGATAGGGCTTATATTAAATATACAGATGACTTTGGTATGAACTTTTAAACAATATTTATTCTTATGACTCATGAACATGGGATATCTGTCTATTTTTGATGCTATTGTAAATGGGATTGCCTATTTTATTTTCAAATAGTTTATTGTTAGTGTATAGAAATTCAACTTATTTTTGTATGTTGATTTTGTATCTTGCAAATTTACAGAATTTATTTATTAGTTCTAGCAAATTTTTGGTGGAGTCCTTATGATTTTTTAATATATAATATCATGTCATCTACAAACGTAGATAATTTACTTCTTTCTGATTTGGATATTTTAATAATTTTACTTTTTCTTGCCTAACTACTTGAGCTAGGACTTCCAGTACTCTGGTGAATAGAGGTGGCAGAAGTGGTTTGTCTTGTTTCTGATGTTAGATGAAAAGCTATCAACCTTTTACTGTTAAGTATGATGTTAGCTATAGGTTTGTCTTATATGGTGTTATATAACCTTTACTATGTTGAGGTACATTCCTTCTATACCTAAATCATTAAGAGTTTTTTCATGAAGGGATGTTGACTTTTGTCAAATATTCTTTTCTGCATCTATCAAGATGATCATAAGGTTTTTATCCTTAATTTCCTTAATTGATTTGCATACGTTGAGCTATGCTTGCATTGCAGCCCCTCTTTAAGTTTTTAATTTAAAAATTTAATTTTTTGCCGGGCACAGTGGCTCAAGCCTGTAATCCCAGCACTTTGGGAGGCCGAGACGGGCGGATCACAAGGTCAGGAGATCGAGACCATCCTGGCTAACATGGTGAAACCCCGTCTCTACTAAAAATACAAAAAACTAGCCAGGCGAGGTGGCGGGCGCCTGTAGTCCCAGCTACTCGGGAGGCTGAGGCAGGAGAATGGTGTAAACCCGGGAGGCGGAGCTTGCAGTGAGCTAAGATTCGGCCACTGCACTCCAGCCTGGGCGACAGAGCGAGACTCCGTCTCAAAAAAAAAAAAAAAAAATTTTATTGTTATTATTTTTTGAGACGGAGTCTCACTTTGTTTCCCAGACTGGGGTGCAGTGGCATGATCTCAGCTCACTGCAACCTCCTCCTCCCAGGTTCAAGCGATTCTTCTGCCTCAGCCTCCTGAGTAGCTGGTACTATAGGCACATACCACCATGCCCGGCTAATTTTTTATATTTTTAATAGACACGGGGTTTCACCATGTTAGCCAGGATGGTCTCGATCTCCTGACCTCGTCATCCACGCGTCTCAGCCTCCCAGGATTCTGGGATTACATGTGTGAGCCACCACACCCTGTCTTAATTAATTTTTTAACTTAAAAGTACTTCATTAAAGATAATTACATATGATTGTTCCTATGTTATAAATATTATTGATTAAATTGAGAAGTTGACTTCTATAACATACTCATTATTGGGCTGAAAATTTGTTTTACTTTCCAGGCCAGTTGATGGTACTTGCCCTTCACACACACCTACTATTTTTTATATCTTTACTCAAGAACAAAGGTACTCATTTTATATTTTCAGAGCTAAGAATATTTATTCCTTATTAAAGTAAATTTCCTCTAGAAAAGCAACATATACTTGTATGTGAAGTGGACAGTTGTTTTGTTTGTGAGCTAAAAAAAGTAGTTTGGAGACAAAAGGAAACCATAGACACACACACACGTGTGCACACACACACGCGTGTGCACACACACACACACTCCATTTCCTTTAGCCTTATGTGTTAGTAAAGGTTCCCTAGAGAGAATCAATAGGAGACTGTGTGTGTGTGTGTGTGTGTGTGTGTGTTAGGGGAAATGATTCACGTGGCTGTTAAGGCTGAGAGGACTCACAACAGGCCATGTGAAAGCTGGAGACGCTGGAATGTTTACAGGATGACTAACTCCAAGTTTGAAGGCTGGAGAACCAAGGAAGCCAATAGTGTAACTCTCAGGCTGAGGCCAAAGGCCTGAGAACCCAAGGGGGTGGGGCGCACCAGTGTAAGACCTAGAGGCCAAAGGCTGAGGAGCCTGGAGTTGTTGTACAAGGACAGAAGAGGAAGAGTATATCCTAGCTCCTGTGGATAGATGAACATGTTCATTTTTTTCTGTTTTTGTTCTCTCTAGGCCCCTAGCAGGTTGGATGGTGCCTGCCGACCCTGAGGGCAGATCTTCCCCTCCTACTGCACTCAGACTCACATATCTCCTCTGGAAACACCTTCACAGACACACCCACAAATAATGCTTTACCAGGTTTTTAGGTATTCCTTAATTTAGTGAAGTTGACACCTAACACTAATTTTCTATTTCTACCTGGACTATCTTCTATCATTTCTTTCAATAATCAACACTAATTTTCTAATAGCAATTACTGATCCTTTGTCATGAAAGCCTTCAAATGAATTCACATACAGAATACTATTTAACTGAAACTCCTAGTATAAAGCTATATCTCTTTATTTTAAATACATTGGAAATACAAAATATTTTAGTATGGAAATAAAAATTGCCATAATTCCACCACCCAGAAAGAGCCACTATTTAGTATATTAGTCATGCTTCTATGCTTACATATTTATATAGGTATATTTCACCTGATTCATATGTGTAAATTTGTATTCTATTTGTTCAATTTAATGTTCTAAGCAATTTTCTTGCTTGCTATAAACATCACTACTAGTGATGGCAAAATAGTTTTTCATATACATATACCATAATTTACTTAAGTATTTCTATAATTTCAGACCCAGTTTTGTATTATTATAAAGAATGGTTCTCAGTGTGTAAATCTTAGTCCAGTTTCCAATTATTTCCTGAGGACTTCTAGAAGTGAAAGTAGAGTGTCAAAATGCATATTAATATTTTTGAGCTTCTTGATTCACAGTTCCAAATAGCTTTGTGCAATATTTGCTAACAGATAATAAAAAGTAGATTTGGGAGGGCGAAAAAAAAAAAGCAAAGACAAGAGACAGTCTCTGAGGCCAAAGGCAGCATGTGCCTCTAGTAGGTCCCCATTTAGTGGTGCCTGTGCCTAGGCAGCTGCTGGGAGGCCAGAGGAGAGGCCATGCAGCGAACCGTCTTCCAGCCTGTCCACGCACCACGGCCATTAGCAGGGCCTTCCTTCCAATTCTAAAAGTGTGTCTCTCCTGGATGTCTCTCAAATGAAGCCCCAATGTGCATGATCTTTACCCTTGAAAGCCTCCTTTGGCAGAGGCAGAATGTTGCCTGTCCATAGTAGTGCCACGTGTTTAGTTTTACTTAAATTCCTAACATGCATTATGGCCTTCTTTTCAGTAATTGTCCTTCCCTCTTTTCTCTTCCTCCACCCAAGTCTTATTCTCAGCTTCATTCCTTCTTACTTGTCCTACAAAGCTCAAATCCAAAGGCACCTCATGAAGTCCTGTTACAATGCTTTGTTACATGCTCTCCCAGCAGAATACACGTCTCCCTCATGGCACTTGGTCATAGCTGTGATGACATGTTCCATGACCCTTATCCTGCTGCCATGTAAGCTCCAGGTGGGCAGATCTGAGTCTGTCTCACTCCTTCACTGTATCCTTAGTCATGAGAGTCAAGGTGGCCCATATGAGCTGCTTAATAGAGAACTGCTCAATAAGTCAATTTAAAAAAAGAGGAAGGAGCCTGTCTTTCCCAAAAATGAAAAAGAGCCTTCATTTGATTCCTGAGTCTCCCTGAGTTTGTGAATAGGAGGGTAGCTTGAGCTTGCAGGGCAGTCTTTCCCTATATTTGCTGATAGCATGCCAGTCAGTGCTGGTAGTTCTCAGACAAATCAAATTAGAAATGGTTGTACTCATTTGGAAAATCAAGAACTGGCTTTGAAATCTTTCCCCGCAAATTAGATTGAATCAAGATCATTTTCTCCAGCTTATAAATGCTTGATTGGCTTTGTTTGATGCCTCATGATTGAAGCTCAGCTTTGCACTGCCAGCTTTATTTTTTACACACCAGGGTGTTGTGATGTCTAGATGATGATTAAAAACAAAACAAACACCCACAATGAAAAAGTTTTGTAAATAACAACTCAGCACAGTAATGTAACCCTTGGAAATATCACACATAAGAAACTTGAAAAATAGTCAAGGTAAGCAGAACTTCAAGCTGGGCCTGCTGTATTCTCTTCAGGTCTTAAAAATTAGTCTCCTTGAGTGGTGGGCCAGCCACACCTGACTTATTATTTCCTCTCAGGAATAATGAAGGATGTACCAGGACCTCATTGTCCCTACAGTGGAGGAGTCTCAATGGGAGTAGACTATCTGTCTGCCTTCCACCTTCCTCGCCCACCCATGCATTGCCATTCTCTGGCTTCTGCCTTGGTCACCAGACTGGATTCAGATGCACTCTCCTTTTAGTCATAGCCTATCCCCAGCTGCCTGGATCTATGACCTCAGGTCTTTTTTCAATAGAGAGTAGTCTCTTATTCTTGTTTTATTCTTCCCAGGTGACTCAAGGTCAAACCAGAGCTTTACTGCTGAGCTGATAAGCAGTGTTTGAAGGGTGACGTGAAGCCTTAGGGGAAGAGAGTCAGGGAGCAGTGGTGACAGCCTGGTTGAGAATCTGCTAGGGACCTTGGATCTTGCATGGTCCTCACATGCTTTTTATTTATAGCTTTTTTATTTTCAGGTTTTCATTTAAAGCAGAGCAGCCAACAACTTTCTGGAGTTTTCCACAGAATAGCTAAATGGCTTCAGTGACTAATAGTAAATAGTAATAGTGTCTTTGGGTAGTGAAATGAGTCCAAAAGGAATGTGCTTGAATATCTTAAATAACTGACCAATGTTTGACTAGAGGAATAATGCCCCCTAATAGAAATACTTCTAGCCATTTATCAGTGATGGCTCACTTTAGCGTAACCTATTGTCTATGCAGCCAACCTAGCGTTGGCAAGTAAGTCAGTAAAAGTCTTGAAAGAGGATGGAGTCCTGGCAGAGATATAAGGCAAAGCCAACATCCAAATGGGAAATTCAAGCAGAATTGTCTTTTGTTGCTAAGGTCTAAAGTATTTCATGTACATCAATTATCTTCAGTGAAATAACCAAAGGATTATGTTTAATCATAAAGCCAGGAAATGAGTACCAATGAAGCCATTTGTTAAGAATGTCTCTCTTCTCAGTTCTGATAGGTACTTGTTCTAGCTTAGTAAATTATGGCTTCTATGCCATGTGCTGAGACCTGGCTAAAATAGCCAGTGATCAATGAATATAAGAGAGTCCAGGTTTAGGAATGTTTGACTAACATGGAGGCCTGAGCTCGCTGTTCAACACATTTCAGTCTATTCTCTCTATTATACAATCACATTCAGACCACTGCAGTGGTTCCATCCTTGTGTCTGTCAGCAGAGCAGCATCTTCTGAAGTTGTTCCTCTGTGTAATGGATAAGTGTCAATTCGTTCGATTGGTTCTGGAGTCACGTGACAAATACTTAAATACTACTGTGTTCTCTGTGTCAAAAGTCTTGAGGAAGGAAACCTTCTGCCATGACACTCCTGTTCATCAGTCATGAGATGATTGTGGTAATTACACTATTACTGCACTACCTCCTTTTGGATGAATTTTTCTGCCACAGAGGCAAGCTTTTAGGTGGATGGGTTTCATTGGATTTCCATCAGCATTCGGCGCACTTCTGGTTTGGTGTCAGAATGACCTGAATACGTCTTCAAGGAAGGCGCTGCTCAGGAACTTCGTTCTCTCTCATGGTTTCCTTCTGGTTTTCATTGCATAGCCCCTGAACTGGCACCTGTCTAAGTGGTCACATATAATTTCTCCCATTTTGCCTTCTGCTAGAAAGTCGCAACCATTTTAGTTCCTCATACAGCTCAGCATTAATCTAGCTTTCTCTTTGTAAAATATTTTAGGCTCCAGTTTCTGGGGAGGGGGAGGGGGGGGAAAACATAATCAGTCAATTGGTTATTATACTCTCGTAAGTGTGATTTAAAATATCAGGCTTCTTACTTATTTTTTAAATAGAGATTGGGTCTCATCATGTTGCCCAGGCTGGTCTCAAATTCCTGGATTGAAGTGATCCTCCCACCTCAGCCGTTCAAAGTGCTGGAATTATAGATGTGAGCTACCACGCTTGCCTTCTTATTTCTTTAACATGTAAAACTATATCATCTTTTGCTCACTTCCTTTTTATTTTAATATAATTATCATGTATGGTGATTCTTTTCCTCTTTCCTGCATTGAGACAGGAATTACTAGGGAAGAGGCCTAAGTTTCCCTCTTTAGAGCCTGAATCATTCAAAGAAAAAAGTCTTCTAAAATGTAAATACTTGGTTACACTTCTCATGCCAACAGCAGAATGGTTCAGATCATCCCTAAATCCTCTCCAAAGACAAGACAGATGGTAAAGATGTGGGTCTTCAGCCTCAGATACGCAAAGTTAGGGGAACAAGTAGGAATATTAGGGCCCTCCAGTTCAATTGCCTCAGGTTACAAAAAAGAAACCTAAGCCTCTAGAAGTGACTCACCTCTGGCCACCAAGAAAAGTGTCAGACCTGGGAAGAGAGAAAAATAATAAGCCAGGAGCAATGCTAGACATGTTGCACGTGGTCTCATGTGGTCTTAAATCATCCCTCTACTATTATTCCCCAGATTATAAAGGAAACAATGAGGACCAGAGAAAGGCATGGTTTTTTCAGTAAATATTTGTAACAGGAATCTAGTTCTGCCTAAATTTAACACTCTTACTTCCTTTAGAATTCAGAGCAAGATGCTCTATACCAAATTGTAAACCTATTACGTAAGGCATGGGCAGTTATCAAAAAGTAGCTAATTATTACAAGGCAGTATAAGAAATATAATAGATTTCCACAGGTAGCACACACCACCGGAAGCCCGTGGAGAAGGCAGCCACTGTGAGATGGATGTCAGGAAAGGACTGGGCATGGGCAAGTCCAGAAGGCTTACTGGGCCCTGCAGGGCAAAAGTGGGGGTGGAGGGTGCAGAGGAATGAAGAGGTCATGCCTGGTGGAGGGAGGAAGGCACAGCGTGTGTCTAGAGGACAGCTTTGCTGTTAGTGTATCTCCTCACTCTAGTGAGGGTAGTGCCGATGACCGGGGACACAATCCAAGGGAGGTGATGGTCTATCAGTAGTCAGCAGCCATCTGTGCTTTCCTGTTTGAAATCCATTGTGCTGTCAGGGAACAATGGGAACCATGCTTGCCCCTCCAGCCCCTTCCCCAGTCAGCACCTTCCATCAGTTGTACCTGCAAATTTCTCATGGATCTGTTATCTTTCCTCACTCTCCTACATGGCTATTGGTATGAATCAGGGTTCTCCAGAAAAGTAGGGCCAGGATCTCTATATATGCGGAATGCAGATAAGAAAGAGAAATAGATTTGAAAGAGAGATTGAGATTTATGATGAAAAATTGGCTCACTACACTACAGAATCTGGGAAGACCAATGATTTACAGACCTAGGAAAGTCAGTGCTGGTCTGTGTTGGAAGGCCCGAGTACCAGGAGGTGTAAATCCCAGCCGGAGGGCTGGAGAAGACGAGATGAAATTTCTCGATCAAGCAGGGAGGAAGGAAACAAAAAGGTACAAATTCCTCCTTCCTTTGCATTTTGCTCTGTGCCCTCAGCGGAGTAGATGATACACATCCACAGTGGGGAGCGCACTGTACTTTGCCAAGTCCACCAATTTTAATACTACTCTCATCCAGAAACACACAGGGACACACCCAGAAATAATGTTTAATCCGGGCACCGCATGGCACAGCAGAGCTGACCAAGAAAAGACTGTAGTGGGTCTCTAGAGAAGTGTTGGAAAAAAATATTCATTACAATTGTTAAAGATGATAAGGGGGGCTACTAAATGGGGTTTTATAGTGGGAGCAAAGACTGAGCACAATAAAGAAAAGTGGGGATTTATAGCCACGGAGTAGGGTGGGGGTCAGGGAATGGAAAATGACTTAGAGGTGGGGTACTTCTTTCTAAACTAGCCCAACAGGAGCTTTGTTGAAGGCAGGCAAGTGTGATAATATATCCAAGGAGGTCAGACCAAGGTGGGGGGTTTTGGTATTCTAACTTTGCAGAATTCTTGCTAAAACTGGAAAAAATGGGCCATGGACAGAGCCCAGCGTCACACCTAGTCCAAAGGAGGACTCAGGGGAGTCTGACTAGAGTTAGGTCAAGGAAAGAGTCGTTTGTCAGAGAAAAAAAAAAAGATATAGTTTGGGGAACCCCAGGGGCAAACATCTACTCCATCTTTGGCCCAGCACTTCTGAACACCTTGATGGTTGGAGAAGGGGCACGTATGAGAGTGAAACTATAGGGCACTAAGAATTACCATCTTAGGAACAACAGGAGACCCACACTTGGAGGAACCAGTGACTTGTGGCAATTGCTGCCCTGGGGAGGTCTCATTATCATCTTGAATGGCAGTCACAGTCAGACAGAGGAGTCCACGGTTCAACTGGAGCTTGAGGAGTGTGGTAAGGAAAAGCACCCAGACAGCAAGAATTTCATTCCTTCCTTAAAGAGTGACTTCCTTTTTGGACAATGAAAGACCCTATAGTTCTTATAAAATATAGGGAGGGAAAAAGGACCCATGGTAGCTCACTGACCTCCTTTCAGTCTCACTTATGAAGTCAAAGCCAGTGGTTTTACCTTTAAGGTTTGATCAATGCACCCTTCCCTGCCAGACATAGTTTGTACCAATTACAGTAAATTAGAGTAAGTATATAAAGTGAATTGAATTACTATAGCATGCAAAGGATCAGGTCACATTTATGTGTACAACTAACTTGTGCTTAGCAGAATTTTATAATATTTGAAAAATCTTGAATGAATGTTGAAACCTTAAATGGAATTAAACATACAGAGGGACAAAGGGGTTTTGGGGAATGAAGCGCCCTTCTTGGGATTAGGAGGAATGATATTTGAAGAAAGGGATTAAAAGGTATATAGGGTAGAATATAGGCCACTGACCATTTGCCATGTTTCCTTTGACACAATTCTAAAGTAATGTCTTCTCTCATGGCTTTTCTAAATGGCCAGCGGGAACTTCCTCAAATGCCGTCTTGAGACAGATTCTGGAGACACAAATGGCACTATTGAAAATGGTCAGTCCATGTTGATTTCAAAAGTAGCATTTTTACACGCAGCTCGTTTTTCTTTTTTCGCCTCACTTTGGTGAATGGAGGTGGCACCAATGGCCCTCAATACCGTACGTCATTTCTGCCAGCAGTAAGCACAGCTGAGACAGGACTGTCGGAAAAGTGTCACACAGCAGCTGTGTGACAGGAAGCTGAACAGCAAACATTCACGTGCGCCCAGAGAGCTGGGTCAGATTCTGTGCAGAAGGAATTTCCCATCCACCCACATCTTTTCTCTTCTACTTGCCTTTGGATTTGCCCTTGGAGAATATAGTAGAGGCACGCGCTAAAGACAAAGAAGTTTTAGACAGCTGGAGTGGCTGCATAGGGGCAAGAATGATAGAGGGAAGTGTGAAGGGAATCGGGGGAAGGGAGAGAGAAGCTAGCCTAAGATGAGTGAGGAAACTGTCCAAGGACAGAAAGCATATCCCAGTGCATTTCAAAGTTTTCCTGCTCTCTGTTGAGCTAGGTATGCATCCCCACTCACAACCTTATCTTAACAGTGACAATCTCTGAAGGTGTTTATTTAAAGCCCTTGCTCTGGTGGACCAATCCAGGAACTCCTTAGATTCTGAGCAACCCTGAATTGTGCGCAAGAAGTTGGGCCAATTAAACAATGAAATGAAGGGAGACTGAAGAAAGAGAGCCAGACCTCTGCTCAAATGTGAGCAAATTGATCAAATAAGGAAAGAATCTCAGGTCCTCTAGCACCCCACTGTCCTGAAGCCGCCTTCCATGGCTTTGATCCAGAGAACACTCAGAAGAGGGTTTGGGGGAAGCTAAACTGGGTGTTAGATAACTCGCGGGAAGGGGATACTTTCGCAACCTCCTATGCCTTTGCCTTCTTCATCTTTGTGAACATTCCCACTCTACACAACCTCAGACTTTGAATGCAGCTATGCTCTGGCAGATTTGTTTTTACAAAAATGATACTGACCTTAGGAAAGAAAAAGGTAAATAAAAGTTATTACTACTTCCTAGCTTCTCTGCAGAGCATGTGTGATTTGGCTTCTTCCAAAAGACAGCCCTGCCACGATGAGTTGGCCATCATTGGTGATGTTTCTATTCTTGAAAGTGAATTTACCAGAGATCCAAAAATGCAAATTAAAACAACTGTGAGATACCAAGAGCAAGTTGGTGGATTTTTTTTAATGGTGGCACTCAGTGCAGAGGATGGAGGTATCAGAGATGGTGGCTAAAAGCAAAAGCCTCCAAGTCAGACAAACAAGGGTTTGTCTTCCATGTTCCCTGCTAACTAGGCACGTGACTTTTGCTAAGTTATTTATTCTAAGTCTGGTTTGTGCATCCTTTAAATGAAGAAAATAATCCATTATGGCATTGTTGTGCAGAATTCACAAGATATGTATGAAAGTGCCTATCCTATTGCCTGGCACAGTGGAGTGATATATACTGTGGGTGATTGCTTGATGGATATCAAGGGCCTTACCCTTTGACACATTAATTAACTTGTGAGGATCTAGCCTAAAGGGAAGAAAACATCTAAACAACTACAACAAATGATTCATGCAATAATATGCTCATAGCACTGTGATTGATGGATGAATCATTAGAAATGTGCTACTGGTAGAAGTTTGTTTGGGGACTGTTACTCATGTTCAAGAATACGAGACTATCATAAATAAACATGGTTGGGACCTACAGATGTTTTTCTGGGTAGAGGATTTTGGAATTGAACCATTACCCCTGCTCCAGGACTGAGAACCACACTACGTATCTAACTCTGCCACCTGGCCACCGCGGTGGAAAGTTAAATTCAGGTAGCCATTCAGGTTAGGGCGTTCCTCTTGTGGCATCTTTACCTTTTTTTGCTATGCAAAGAATAATCTTCTTACTCTTCTTTTGGGTTCAATACACACTTAATATTCCCCGAGACCAGTCTTCTCATCCACTCCTCATCTATGTTATTGAAAATACTTTTACTAAGTTAAATATTTGGCCCATGTCACTGCACTGTTTCTGAGTTTGAACAAAAACTATTCAGGAAGCAGCAGAGGACTTTCCAGCTCTGCCTCTACTAACCTTTCCAGACTTACCTCCTTTAGGCTACTTGGACCTTCCTGTCCCACTAACTACTTAGAAATGGTAGGTTCCCGGGAATTCCTTAGGGATGCTGTTTTGCTAATTTCTTCAAGCCTTTGCACAAACAGTGCCCTTGGCTGAAAAGTCTAGTCAAAGTACTTCACCCCTTTCCTAATTCCTTCCTTTGTTTTGCTTTCCCTCGCATAACCTTCGCTTGTCCAGTTATTTCTCCTGCCAGGCTCCCGTGGGAGCTGGTGTCCACATTCTGAGCTTGGCACATAGTTGACTTGCCATAGGTATTTATATAATGAGTAAATGTAATTATTTTTACAACCCTTAGAATGTGTGGATGCTTCCATCCGCCTTCCTTCTGGGACTCTCGGATGGCCCTCTTTGCAGATAGCATTGTGATCCTTAACACATGAATGGAAAATAATCTTGTGAGTGTGTCTGAACAAAGCTGACATTTTTTTCTTCTTTAAGATGTTGCTGCTGAATGTGAAATGATCCTGAAATTAAGGTCCGCTCCCAGGTGGTCATTTATATCAGCTGTCAGATTGCAGAATAAAAAATGGCTTTTATATGTTTGACTTTTATTGTTTTCCAGGGCAATGTCACTTTTTCCTGCTCCGAACCACAGATTGTGCCCATCACATTTGTCAACTCCAGCGGCAGCTATTTGCTGCTGCCCGGCACCCCCCAAATTGATGGGCTGTCAGTGAGTTTCCAGTTTCGAACATGGAACAAGGATGGTCTGCTTCTGTCCACAGAGCTGTCTGAAGGCTCGGGGACCCTGCTGCTGAGCCTGGAGAGTGGAATCCTGAGACTCGTGATTCAGAAAATGACAGAACGTGTAGCTGAAATCCTCACAGGTACTGTCTGCTGACACTCTGGGTCAGTTTCTTATTTATCCAAGTTGACAAAGGTTGAGGTCCTGACAAAAACATACAGAATCCAAATCTCAGGGATGTGGGTTAGCCCAGTATTCACAAATTTACTCCAAGTCTGAAGAGGCAGCATTTTTTTTTTTTTTTTTTTTTTTTAAGATGGAGTCTTGCCATCTTTAAAATGCATGGAGTGCAGTGGCTCAATCTCAGCTCACTGCAACCTCCGCCTCCTGGATTCAAGTGATTCTCCTGCCTTAGCCTCCAGAGTGGAGCCTCCACACCACCACACCCAGCCAATTTTTTTTATTTTTAGTAGAGACGGGGTTTCACCATGTTGGCCAGGATGATCTCGATCTCTTGACCTCATGATCTGCTCACGTCGGGCTCCCATAGTGCTGGGATTACAGGCCTGAGCCACCGTGCCTGGCCAGCGTTTTTGTTTGTTTGTTTGTTTTGTTTTGTTTTGTTTTTTTCTCTTAGTAGGAAACAAAACAAAAAAGTGAATTTAGAATTAGCTATGTCAACTTTGGTTAAGTGCTTAAATTTCTTAGTCTCTTAGCAGTCTCATTGGAAAGATGGGAATAAGAATTCTTACCTGGGAGTATTTAGCACAATCTAGACCATTTCTAGGACTCTATGCTAGGTTCTCTACAAACATGGCATGTATCATACAGAATCTTCACCACGTTCACTGAAGGAAGTTACTATTTTTCACTTAATAAGTGAGGAAATCAGAAGTCATGGCAATCACTTGCAAATCTCATGTTCCTACGTGATGGAGCTGGGATTTTATCCTGAATTTGTCTGACTTCTAAGTCTATATTCTCCTCTTAAACCACAGTAGCATGGAAGTTTGGATAGCCCCTAAATTATATTTCATGTAAAAATCAGTAAATCTAAAACATCATTTAAAATATATACGTGTCTACATATATATTTTATTTTTATTTTTTATTTTTATTTATTTATTTTTTTAAATTATACTTTAAGCTCTAGGGTACATGTGCACAACGTGCAGGTTTGTTACATATGTATACTTGTGCATGTTGGTGTGCTGCACCCATCAATTCGTCAGCACCCATCAACTCGTCATTTACATCAGGTATAACTCCCAATGCCACCCCTCCCCCCTCCCCCCTCCCCCCTCCCTGTAATAGGCCCCAGTGTGTGATTTTCCCCTTCCAGAGTCCAAGTGATCTCATTGTTCAATTCCCACCTATCAGTGAGAACATGCGGTGTTTGGTTTTCTGTTCTTGTGATAGTTTGCTGAGAATGATGGTTTCCAGCTGCATCCATGTCCCTACAAAGGACATGAACTCATCCTTTTTTATGGCTGCCTAGTATTCCATGGTGTATATGTGCCACATTTTCTTAATCCAGTCTGTCACTGATGGACATTTGGGTTGATTCCAAGTCTTTGCTCTTGTGAATAGTGCCGCAATAAACATACATGTGCATGTGTCTTTATAGCAGCATGATTTATAATCCTTTGCATATATCCCCAGTAATGGGATGGCTGGGTCAAATAGTATTTCTAGTTCTACATCCTTGAGGAATTGCCACACTGTTTTCTAAAACGGTTGAACTAGTTTACAGTCCCACCAACAGTGTAAAAGTGTTCCTATTTCTCCACATCCTCTCCAGCACTTGTTGTTTCCTGACTTTTTAATGATTGCCATTCTAACTGGTGTGAGATGGTATCTCATTGTGATTTTGACTTGCATTTCTCTGATGGCAAGTGATGATGAGCATTTTTTCTTGTGTCTGTTGGCTGTATAAATGTCTTCTTTTGAGAAATGTCTGTTCATATCCGTTGCCCACTTTTTGATGGGGTTGTTTTTTTTCCATAAAGTTGTTTGAGTTCTTTGTAGGTTCTGGATATGAGTAGATTGCAAACATTTTCTCCCATTCTGTACATTGCCTGTTCACTCTGATGGTAGTTTCTTTTGCTGTGCAGAAGCTCTTTAGTTTAATTAAATCCCATTTGTCAATTTTGGCTTTTGTTGCTATTGGTTTTGGTGTTTTAGACATGAAGTCCTTGCCCATGCCTATGTCCTGAATGATATTACCTAGGTTTTCTTCTAGGGTTTTTATGGTTTTAGGTCTAACATTTAAGTCTCTAATCCATGTTGAATTAATTTTCATATAAGGAGTAAGGAAAGGATCCAGTTTCAGCTTTCTACTTATGGCTAGCCAATTTTCCCAGCACCATTTATTAAATAGGGAATCCTTTCCCCATTTCTTGTTTTTGTCAGGTTTGTCAAAAATCAGATGGCTGTAGATGTGTGGTATTACTTCTGAGGACTCTGTTCTGTTCCATTGGTCTATATCTCTGCTTTGGTATGAGTGCCATACTGTTTTGGTTACTGTAGCCTTGTAGTATAGTTTGAAGTCAGGTAGCGTGATGCCTCCAGCTTTGTTCTTTTGACTTAGGATTGTCTTGGCAATGCGGGCTCTCTTTTGGTTCCATATGAACTTTAAAGCAGTTTTTCCAATTCTGTGAAGAAAGTCATTGGTAGCTTGATGGGAATGGCATTGAATCTATAAATTACCTTGGGCAATATGGCCATTTTCACAATATTGATTCTTGCTATCCATGAGTATGGTATGTTCTTCCATTTGTTTGTGTCCTCTTTTATTTCACTGAGCAGTGGTTTGTAGTTCTCCCTGAAGAGGTCCTTTACATCCCTTGTAAGTTGGATTCCTAGATATTTTATTCTCTTTGAAGCAATTGTGAATGGAAGTTTATTCATGATTTGGCTCTGTGTTTTTCTGTTACTGGTGTATAAGAATGCTTGTGATTTTTGCACATTAATTTTGTATCCTGAGACTTTGCTGAAGTTGCTTATCAGCTTAAGGAGATTTGGGGCTGAGATGATGGGGTTTCTAAATATACAATCATGTCATCTGCAAACAGGGACTATTTGACTTCTTCTTTTCCTAACTGAACACCCTTTATTTCCTTAAATATATTAAGTAAATGCAAGTACATATGGCACCAGGGAATGGGAACACTTTTAAATGGTCCTCAAATGGCCAAAGTTTGGGAAGCACTGTTTCACTGTCATGTACTACAGATCTTACTGTCTAGCAATATGCAGCAGGTCTAGGAACAAATTGTATTTTTGGATACCCTGGCTCCTCCAGCTGCTGTTTCTTCAACATGGAACAGTGGAAGTCTCTCCCTCATTCTCTGTTATGTTACCAATATCTGATGTCCTTCAAGCAGCGGTGCATTTACTAAGGTGACAAATACTCATTGAGGTCAAATCTCACATGCCAAGGATTGAGCAGGGATTGGGCTGCAGCTGCTGATAGATGAAGTTCTTTCAGAAGGATGAAGTTCTTTCAGAAGTCTCCCTGAATAAACAGTCTGAATAAAAATCTCCCTCTGCTTTTCACCGCAGGTCAACATCCATCATGGATTATACTACAATTTAATTTAGATGCCTTTCTCTCAACTGGACTGCATGGATTTTTTATCCAAGTAGTTTAGCAAAAATTGAGTTAAATTGTAAAGGATATGACTTAATAGTTGTCGACCTAAAAGGAAGAAGCCAAGGCAATATTAATGTAAATAGATAGTTTATTTGGGCCAAGCTTGAGTATTGCAACCTGGGAATATAGATTCAAGTTGCCCTGAATGTATGCTCTGATTAGCTACAGTTAGAAGCAGATTTTTAAAGACGAAAAAGAGGTAGTTTCTGTATTGTTTATCAGAAATGTACATTAAAATCATACCGGCTAAGGATTTCCTGTGCATTGTTCTTTGTATCACAGATTCCAGGAGCAAGAAGATAATGGGTGAGGCAGGTAGTCAGGAAAAAAATAACTTTAAACAATTGCCTGGAGCATGGGTGCCTTGAGCTCAGGGGAAGGGTGTGTGACTGAAGTTTCATACTCATGTCTCTCTGGGCCCAATATACTTTGCATCATTCGCATATTTCAGACTGCTCTGAGCTATTTTTCTTTTCTCATAGTTATGGACATGTCAGACCGTGGGAGACATTCAAATGTCCATAGGCGAACAAAATGGCCCACTGAACCCCTGAGCATAGCAGAAAGGCCTGAGTCTGGAAGTCAGGCAGTCAAGTTTAAAAGTATTAATTCATTTTCTCCTTCCTTTCCTGTGGCCCTGGATAAACTTTGTCTCATATGTAAACTGAAGTGTATTAGTTATCTATAGCTGCATATCAAGTGACAGCAATATTTAATGGTTGAAAACATTATTTATTGTGTCTTAGTTTCTGTGGATCAGAAATCCAGGGACAACTTGGCTGGGTGACTGGCTCAGAGTCTCCCATAAGGTCATAGTTGAATTGCCAATGGGGACTGCAGCCATGGCAAGGTTCAGTGGAGGAAGATCTGCTTCCAAACTCACTCATGTGCTCAGGCAGGCTTCAGAAAATCCACTTCCACATGTAGGGAAGTTTATATTTTTCCCCTCAAGTTATTTAAAAATAACTTGAATCTATATAAGAAAATTATAATGGACAACTTAACAGGAAAAAAATGCATACACATTTTATTACATGCACACGTGTGTACAGGAGTCACAAAGACATACAAAATATAAAAGCCCAAAGAAATGGCAGATGGTTGATGCCTTTATACCACCTTGAGATTACAGAAAGAACTGGGGTTTAGAGCATGGCCAAAATTATGTTATGGGTCAGACACGGTGGCTCACGCCTGTAATCCTACCACTTCAAGAGGCCAAGGAGTCCAGATCTCTTGAGCCCAGAAGTTCAAAACCAGCCTGAGTAACATGGCAAAACCCCATCTCTACAAAAAACTGAAAATTAGCCGGGCATGTGGGTGCCTGCCTGTAGTACCAGCTACTTGGCAGGCTGAGGTAGGAGGATCAGCGGAGCCCAGGGAGGCCAAGGCTGCAGTGAGGCATGATCGTACCACTGCACTCCAGCTTAGGTGACAAAATGAGATCCCATCTCAAAAACACAAAACAACAACAAAAACAGCAACAAAACACAGGTGAGATAGTAAATCAGGTTATGATGGCATGACAGGTAATTGAGGGGAGAGAAGAGGAGGTTCTGTTTACCGAGGAGGTTCTGTTTACCAAGGTGGTCTTAAAATGTAGGTGAAGCCATACAGGTATCAGCCCTTAGAGAGAATAAATGACAAATGTTTCTTCCAGACTCTTAAATGTTTAGACTCTCAGTCCTCAATCCAAACAAGGGAGAACCTCACAGAAAGCCTTGTTGTATCAATGCAGGTTTTCTCTACAGATGCAAGTACCCCATGAAACACAGCTTTGCAGGGCTGCTTCTTTCGGAACAGCCCTCTCAAAATATGTCAAATTTTGGGGTGAAATATTTTGGTTTCTTTTACCAACTTTTCCTCATGAGCCTCTCCAGAAGGCTGCCAAGGGTGAGTGAGAAAAACCACCCAAGACAGAAGCTGCAGTCTTTTTATAATCTAATATAGAAAATGGCATCTCCTCACTTCTGTCATATTCTATTCCTTAGAAGCAAGTAAATATGCCCAGCTTATGTCCAAATGGAGGGGATGACACAAGGGCTTGGATATTAACAGACACAGATTATCCAGGATCATCTTAGAGATTGCCTATTACAAGAGATTAAAAAAAATTATACTTTATAGGTTGGTGCTGGCAATTAAATGAGGTGGTATATCTCAAATACTGCACAAAGGGTTGAGTAGCTACTTAACACATTTTTCTTCTTTCTGTGCTGACTCAAGAGATATAGCTAGAAGGGGCCTCATGCTACAGAGTCATAAAAGTTAAGAATGAATTTGTGCAGTCAGAGGATTTTTATAAAATTTATTAGATTTCTAGTAATGGAGGTGAGTTAATCACTTAGAATTACAATATTTTTCATGTTCTGAATTATAAAAGTTAAACCTCAATCCTCCTTATTTGAAAAAGAAAAATGTGAGCTGGTACTGAGCTGTTTCTCTTGAATCGGTGAGATGTTTTTGAATACAGAGACTTGTAGGCCTCAGGTCAAAAATGAAATTTTAATACAAGGAAGGTCCTGGCAGCACATTGGTCTTAAAAATCCAGGTGCTGTCTGTATTATTAAGCACATGTCAGTCATTAAAATGCATTTATGACCGAAAGAGAGTCTTGTAGGAGCTGCCACCTTACCCAACTGCAGAAAGGGAACAAATCATCAGTTATTTCAGACCCACCTCTCAGAAACTGATATAAGCAAAAAGAAGTTTTTAAAATATGCAGCCAGAGTTCTCAAAAACTCTTCTCTCCTAAAGAGAATTTCTATGTTTTTAGAAAATTTGAACTTAATGGTTTTTAGAAATGGATCAAGGTTTTGTGTATTCTTCTATTTTCCCATCTGAGAGGAGGAAGAACAAACAAATAATCAAACAAAAACAGTTTTCTCTTCCCTTACATTTCTGAGGAAACTTGTTTTCAAAGTACTTGAGCTTATATTCGCTTTATAAGAGATGAAAATCTCCTATGAACGATGAAAAAATAATGACAATCATTCCAATAATTTTTGAGAGTCGACGGGGCTATACTTGACACTTGGTATGTCCCAAATGGGTCAGAGAATGCAGATAATCAAAGGTTTATTTGAGACTAGTTCTAACATCCTAGATGTAAAAGAGAAGGTAATTACTTTGGAAATGGCAGTCCAATGATGCCTCACACCTTCTACCCTGTTCCCAGAGCTTTGTACAGTGTGCTTGGCTTTTTAGGAAGGAAGTAGTTCTGATTTAGGGATTTTTGCATTGAAGATCAAGGATAGACTTGCAAAGTAAATGCATCCTCAAAATAGAAGACATCTGAATTTAGTTATTGTAGAGATGAAGTTTCAGGAAGATGAAGGACAGCAGTGGAATCCCTTTCTTGTATTTTTCTTTATTTTCTATTTTGTCATCTCCTTGTTTTGCAAGCCTGATATATGTGGGTATGAGGAAAGTTAGAAGACCTCATTTCACTGTAAGGGATGTGAAAGTAGAACCAGCAGCCATTGAAGATCTTCTGCCAGTTAGGCATTGTGCTAGGGGCTCATCATACAAAACTGTAGAAAAACTCATAAAACTTTATAAGGCGGTTAGTATACCAACACACATAGAAAGAAACTGAGAATATGAATTTAAGTTAAAGTAGCCAAAGTGATGTTCAACCTCAGCTTTTTCCTTAGAATTCCCAAGTTCATGGTCTTTACACAGTATCCTGCTGCTCTCCATATTCATTGTTCATACTGTCCGTTGCTTAAATAACTCAAATTGTAAAGAAACTCTGCTTTACATCTATAGATAATCTACAAAAGGCTCTTAAGGAAAGTGGCTATTTAGGTCTAAAGCTGTGTCTTCAAAAACAATTTACTTGGTGGTCTTATTCTTGTATTACTTGGGATTCACACTAGATTGAAAGTCTGTTGTCTTTATAAAAGTCTGTGTATTTTAGCTAAAATTAACTGTATAATATTATTAAGTAAATAATATGGGAGGCTGAGGCAGGTGGATTGCTTGAGGTCAGGAGACCAGCCTCACCAACATGGTGAAACCCATCTGTACTAAAAATACAAAAGTTAGTTGAGCATGGTGGCACATGCCTGTAATCCCAGCTACTTGCTACTTGAGAGGTTGAGGCCAGAGAATCGCTTGAACTTGGGAGGTGGAGATTGCAATGAGCCAAGATCCTGCTACTGCACTCCAGCCTAGGTGACAGAGTGAGACTCCATCTAAAAAACAAACAAAAAAGTAAATTTTGTATATATCCGTATATCAACACACATACGCAAATATTCATTAGCCACTGCACTCCAGCCTAGGTGACAGAGCGAGACTCCATCAAAAAAACAAAAAAGCAAATTTTGTGTGTGTGTGTGTGTGTGTGTGTGTATCTCCATATATATATCCCATATATATATCTCCATATATATATCCCATATATATAATCTCCATATATATATCCCATATATATAATCTCCATATATATATCCCATATATATATAATCTCCATATATATATCCCATATATATATCTCCATATATATATCTCATATGTATATCCCATATATATATCCATATATATATTCACGTATCAACACACACACACACCAACATTCATTGCAAAAATAGGTCATACTTTCTTCAGACTTTTTTTTTGGTGCTCAGTACTGATTCCTTAAAAGCATTATCATTGAAGGATGAAGGCTGCCAAGTGACATGAGGTCTACCTCAGTAAGGGCCTATCTACTTCTAAGGACATTGTCCTGCTTTGTGCAGGCTTTCCCATTCTAATTTCCCCTGTGCCCCATCAATCAAGATTAGATCTCTCAGAATTCGAACTGAAAGATCTGATCCATGTGGAAAGTCATGAGCTTCACTGGAGCAGAGAACACCTTCTAGCAGTCTTGCTGGACTGTGAACCTTACCACAAAATCCATTTAGGCAATTCTCCAATGAATGAGCAACTACTTGCATAACCTAATTTATATATTTTAAGCTCCCGGTTCTTTTTTACTTTTCATAAGGTACCAGGTGCCATGGGGAATTCTCACATGGTCATGTGGTCATGAGGCTCTCTCAAACTCCACACCCTTTCATTGAGCAATAGATGTCACACTCTATTTTTTAATGAAGGATGTGGCTGCCGTTTTAAAGGCTTTTATGGAGGTGCTTAGAATGGAGTTTAGTATTTTTCAAAACAACCTGAATTACTAAGAAAATAGGACATTTTATAAAGGTGAAGGAGACCACCTGGTTTGTTTTCTTAGGAGGAATAGGGCAGAATGTTTTGAATGTCATGTGAAATGGTAAGCAATCTTAAGAGAAAACTGGCACCACTCTAATTATTTGAAAGGGATTTGACATTTCAATGTTATTTTAATTTTTCTGATGGGAAAATACAAGGCAAGGAAAATCGAAAGAAACAGGCATGGAGTTTTAGCTTACGTTTTTGTTGGTTTGTTTGTTTTCATTTTTTGTAGTGCTTCTCAAAATGTCAGACATTCTGGGCAAAGAGCTTGAACTCAGTCTTTAGTGGCTGTGCTCCAGCCTACTTGTGCTCTAATCAGATGTAGGACATGAGTAAGTCTTGCTCTGTTAGCCTCACTGTCCTCATTTGCTGAAGGAGAGGATCAGTCTAGAATCACAGATGCTCCCTCCAGCACTAATCATGATTTCTTGAAAGAAAACAGTAGGTCAACCCCACCCTTTATTGTCTTCGAAGAAATCATCAACCCAAGGCTCTTCTTTTGAAACAGGCGTAAGTGGTCCTGATTGATTGGGAGTACCTAGGGCCAAGCCCCTTGCCAGAGGTCATGCTTCCCAACTCCCAAAACTCTGGTGCACTTTATGGAATCAGAAAAGTAAACGTAGCCTCTTTTTGATACCATGGATTTTGTGGATGAGTTGCTTGCCTGGTCTTAAAAAGGTTGTGCTATGACTCTTCACAACCTGTTGAGAATTAGAAGACAAATATCCAAACCCGAATAGGGGTTTTTTTGGCAACCTTCCTTAAATCACAGTAGACTACTCTGTGTGTGTGTGTGTGTGTGTGTGTGTGTGTGTGTGTGTGTATTTGCCTATGTTGGTAGGAGGGTTAACAAAATATATTAGGCCTTCAAACTATGTTAGTAGAGGAGCAATATTAGTTGTAGGTACTGAAGCGATTTCCTGCAGAGAGAAATCCAGGCAGAGACACAGCAAGGGTCTTTGGCTATGGAACTGGCTTTCTTACAGCTAACGGTTGGTGTATGTGAACATCTCTTCAGAAGGCAAAGCAAGCAGCAGTGAGGCAGGCAGAGAGCCCACTTCGGATTCCATTAAAGCATCTTCTCCCCAGAGCTTCCCAGATGCGCAGTGTACTGCCTTGGTGTCACCAGAGGCATCAAACTCAGACTGGGATTTTCAGGATTAAGGAGTGAGTCTACATTTTAAAGACATGGTTTTGGCACAATCAAATTAAATCCAGAAGGGCAGGGGGCAGAATACAAACTAAGAGATCTGACCCTGGCAGCTGGCACCACTTGCTCGTTATTAACTGAAAAAGCAAAAGGTGAAAGCTGATCACCTGGGACAGACAAAAATCTTTGGACAAAAGGCAACATGGCTAGCAAAGAGCCAGAAATCAAGAAAATACCATGAAGTAGTGTCTATAGTCAAGTCAAATGGCTTATTGAAAATGCCATCTCAGCTCATTCCATTTAATTCCTAGGAGCAAGCAATAGTGTTTATCATATTTCCTCAACCACCTTATAATATTTCACTCTTTTGATAATTCCTTGAACAGTACTAGTTAGAGAGAAGGTGTTCCAAACAAAACAAAACAAAACAAACAAACACCAAAAAAAACCATAAAAAACATTTAAGCCATCCTTTCTATCAGTTAATTTTCTATAGCCAGTAGACTTCTGTGACTTGCTTATTCTTTCTCTAGCTCAAAATATGATGACATTCTCAGATCAACAGCCATAATGAATGTTTATTTGATGATTATTGAGCACTGACTACATTTACATTAAATAAAATGTGTCATCCTGTAGCTATGGTCAACACGACCCTGTTAGCTTTCAGAATTTAATCTCAATTGATATTTTCTCAAGAAACCTTTCCAAAGCAGGCCAGGTTCCTTGTTTCTTTGTTTTTTTTTTTTTCTTTGTAACGTTTGCCCTAAGTATTTATATGTATGTATTCATCTGCTCAGGCTGCTATAAGAAAATATCACGGACTAAATGTCTTAAGCAACAGAAATATATTTTCTCACAGTTTTGGAGGCTACAAATCCAGGATCCAGATGTTGGCAAGATTGATTTCTTCTGAGGGCCTCTCTGTTTGCTGGCAGATGGTTGTCTTTTTTCTGTCTTCACATGGTCTTTTCTCTGTACATGTCTGTATTCAAATACCTTCTGCTCATAAGGACACCAAACATATGGAAACTTATTTTACCATCATTACCTTTTTAAAGATCCTGTCTCCAAATACAATTGTGTTTTCAGGTACTAGGTGTTGGGACTTTAACATATGCATTTTGCAGGGACACGATTCACCTCATGCAATGTATATTAATGTGTCTATTTAATTGTTGTCCAATGTGACTTCTCATCACTAGAATGTAAGCAACCATGGAAACAAGTACATTATTTGCCCAAGCCTTGGTCCAACACCTTGCTTACCACACGTCTTCCATAACTATTTGCTACATGCATGAATAAACTAGTGGAGTTGACCTCTAAAACATTTCCGAAAGATAGAATTTTAACAAGGAAAGAAGAGTTGGTAGTGATTTTTAACAAACATTCCTGTTACAACAATTATATTCTGCATAATGTGTCAAACCCAGGAAAGAGCTATACTCAGGGGAGTACTAATTAGATAAAGGGCAAGGGAGCTCCCAGGGGTAGGGAGACGGCCTGGAGAGTTGCATCGTGCAGGATGGAAGTACTGTGTGGAATGTTGGCAGCTGGGTGGTTATAGGCCATAGCCCTGCAATTAACAGAGCTGCTCCCTAAATATTGTCCTTTCTCATATAAGCCATTTGTAGCTAGCCACCACCTGCACATCAAGTAAACATGACGAGGCCGCAAGCTTCATCCTCTGCTTCAATTAAGTTGTCATTAATGCCTCAGTATTTGAGCTAAGATAATGTTAATGAGAAAATCCCATTAGCAAGGGCAAAAACATGGATAGCCACATGGCTATGATTGTCACAACAAGCTGTCTGGTTGAGCACAGAGTTCGAGTTTCAGAAGATAATAACATGATGAAGCATTTCGTGTTATGGAAAACTGAGCAATGCAATTGCCTGAACTTTAAGATACCAAGCAAAGGTTGGAAATGTTTACCAAAGTAGTGATTTCTTGGGCATCTTCAGCTTTTTAAGTTTTGATTAATGACAATGGAAACATTGTATTTCTTAACTCACTGTTTTTTCTCTATCTCTCAAAAGGGAATTGCAGGAGCTAGATTTTTTTTTTTATCATAGCAGATTAATCTTGTCAAACCTGCTATCACTTCCCTTTGTCTTTTATAATTTTTACTTTGACAATTCTCTCATATAACTTAGGTTCCTCCCATTGGCTTTAGGAAACTTTTGGAGTATCTACTCTGCACTGAGTACTGTGGTTGAACCTGGGAGCGGGGCACTGCCCACCAGGAGCTCATAGGCATGGTTGGAAGAGACAGTAAAGAAGCATTAATGAATAATGCACGGGGAAGCACAGGGAAGAGACAACAGGACAGGGGAGAAAGGGAAGGCTTTCTAGAGGTGGAAATGTCACAGCTTGGTTCTGAAGAATAAATAGAATTTGGCCAAATAAGGAGGGAAGGATCGGATGCTCTAATAAGAGATGAGAAATAGAACAAGAACTGGAGGTGTAAGACTATAGAAGCTTAGATGCCTGGGGCCCAGAGGGCAAAAGATGAAGCAGCGTTTTGGTCAGGGACCCCAGAGTTTGTGCTGTATCTTGGAGAGAATAAGGAAATAACTCTATTGAGTTTAGCTTAATGTTTAGCATGTGGATGTTTGATCTCAGCATTCAAGTCTGCTAAGGAAACCACACCTTCACCATCAACCACAAATGTATTGTGACTTCCTAACAGACCCTAACGGATGGCAAAACAAGATGTTTTCCCTTTATGCACCAATCAAGGGTTTTCAGGATCCAGGTTACCTTGAAATATGAGCCAGGCATTAATGACTAGGAAAGGTTTAACCGTGATTTATGGCCAATGCTCACGAGAGGGCCTGCTGCTGACACTTGGCAGTGGAGATTCAGTTGGTCTGATGCTCAATCCATCAATTAGCATTTGGAGAGGGCAGAATGCTGCTCTGCTGATACTGGGGCTGGTAGGGGGGTCCCAAAACATGACTCAGACTCTGACCCCCAGGTACCTGTCATCCCACTGGGAAGTGGAAACTTACATGGACGGATTGTTAATTAATACCACAAGGTGGTAAATATTATGAACTAAATAAATAGATCCGACTGCAGATGCTACAGGAATTTAGAAAGAGAATTCACCACACACTAGTCTAGTCAAGGAAAGCCTGCTTCATTCATTTCCGGATTTATTAACTTATTCATGTATTCAATCAATCAGTCATTCAGCACATTTTGTATGCCCTGCACTGTGGTAGGTGGCTGTGATAGAAAGTAATAAAACATATGTTCTCTGTCTGTACAGTTTAGGAAAGAATTTGCTGACACAAAAACTTGGCCTTGGAAGATTGGGGGATGGATTTTGAAAGGAGGAAATCATAAGGATAGCATAGAGGTGGAGCAGAGGCTGGGTGTGGAAGCCCCAGTTCACTAACTATGTTTACTTAGAGCATAATGAACATATGATCTAGCTGGAGTAGAGAATTCTTGTAAGGATTTTGGAAAATAGCCTGAAAGGACAGAGGGAGACTTGGTTACAGAAACAATAGACTGTCCAGTGTGATTTTCATTCTCTGAGCTGCATGACCCAGTGGCGGAGTATTTGCTGTGAGGTCGATGATAACCTTGCAGTTTAGATAGTTGGATCTAGCAAGGTGTCCTCTATCAGAAAGAGACAGAGGACTGGGAAAAGAAGGGCATCATTAAAGAAATTCCCAGCTTCAGGGATAAGGAGTAGAACAAAAGTAGAGAGGGAATTTGAAGGCATATGTGAATTCAATCTACCATATGTAGGAAAAAGTTAAGAGAATTTGATAATTGACGGATAAACAGTGTGCCAGGAAAACATAACTCAGGCTCTAAATTGTAGCATAATGGTACTAGTAACGGTAATATACTCTTCTACTATGTAACTGACATTTTTAGACTTCCTTATTCAATTATTCATATATTGCCCACTTTATTCTCACAAAAGTTGACTGTGAGATAGTCAGCAAAAGTTGACAGCTACCTTCGAATTGTTAAATAACAGCATGTGTGAGAGGACATAGGAAGACTGTTGAATCGAGTTTTCTGGGGATGATAAAGCCTAGAAACTTTCAAGTCAAGCCAATCAATTTGTTTCTGTTTTACAGATGATGTAATAGGTTTAGAGAAATTAAGAAATCTCTCTAAATTTCTGGAAATTGTAAGCGGCAGGCACTTGAGCAAGGAATAGCAGGTGAATAAAGCTATCAAGGAAATCTGTAACAAGTTATCTCCAGGGTTAGAAACAGTCTTTGGGGACTATGATTTGGCCTGGGCTACCTTTTTGCTCTTGTGTGTGGCTGTAATGGCCTAGGGTAGTCACGGCTGACACTTACAGGCCCTGAACAGTCACTTGGTTACAAAGGTTCATTGACACCTTGCAACATTAATTGTGATCTTGCTTTTCATTTTGTCTTCGAAACATAAAAAAGATGTTAAAATATGGTGACCATTGAAATGCAAAGATCTGTTAGAAATTTTATGGAGGAATTGGTGGGGTTAGAGAGACAGAGAGAGAGAGGTACAATTGAGAGCCAGAGTAGAAGAGTATGTCAAGGCTCTGCAACCTCAAAAATATTTTTTTAACTCAACGGCTCTGAGCCAAGGGAAGATTTCCATTCCCACCAAACTCACCTTTTAGCCCACCTGTCCCCTAAATGGTGAAAAAATGTGCTGTTGGTGATGGGGATTTGTGGTGTTGGTGATGGGATTGTGATGTTGGTAATGGAAGGTTGTGGCATTGATGATGGAAGGTTTTGGTATTGGTGATGGAGTGTTGTGGTGTTGGTGGTGGAGGGTTGTGGTGTTGGTGATGGAGGTTGTGGTATTGTTGATGGGAGATTGATGTTGGTGATGAGGTGTTGTGGTGGTGATGAGGGTTGTGGTGTTGGTGATGGAGGGTTGTGGTGGTGATGGAGGGTTGTGGTGTTGATGATGGAGGGTTGTGGTGTTGATGATGGAGGGTTATAGTGTTGGTGATGGAGAGTTGTGATGTTGGTGAAGGAGGGTTGGGTGGTGATGGGGGTTGTGGTGTTGGTGATGGAGGGTTGTGGTGTTGGTGATGGGGGCTTGTGGTGTTAGTGATGGAGGGTTGTGGTGTTGGTGAAGAGGGGTTGTGGTGTTGATGATGGAGGGTTGTAGTGTTGGTGGTAGAGGGTTGTGGTATTGGTGAAGAGGGGTTGTGGTGTTGGTGATGGAGGGTGGTGATGTTGGTAATGGAAGGTTGTGGTGTGATGATGGAGGGTTGTGATGGTGATGGGGGATTGTTATTACCATCTAGTGAGCAGGAGTGCTGCTGCACATCCAACACAACAGGCATACCACAAGACACCTACTCATGCCTGTAATTCTAGCACTTTGGGAGGCTGAGGCAGGTGGATCACTTGAGGTCAGGAGTTCAAGACCAGCCTGGCCAACATGATGAAACCCCGTCTCTACTAAAAATACAAAAAAATTACCCGGGCATGGTGTTAGGTGCCTGTAATCCCAGCTACTCAGGAGGCTGAGCCAGGAGAATCGCTTGAACCTGGGAGGCTGAAGTTGCAGTGAGCCAAGATCAGCCACTATACTCCAGTCTGGGCAGCAGAGTGAGACTCTGTCTCAAAAAAAAAAAAAAAAAAAAAAAAAAATACTGATTTGTGCTACATGGATGAATCTTAGAAACATAATGCTAAGGAAAAAATACCAGTCAGAAAATAGAGCATAATGTATAATTTTATTTATATCAAGTGCCCAGAATAGGCAAATCCATAGAGTCCCAAAGGTAAATTAGTGGTGGTTGACCAGGGCTGGAGGTGCAGGGATAAGGGGATTGGGGGACAGTATATCAAGGTTACAGAGTATATTTAGGGGATGATGACATGTTTTAAAAATTGATTGTAGTGATTGTATAACTGAATCTATTAAAAACCACTGGGTTTCACACTTTAGATGACATATATGGTATGTGAATTTTACCTCAATAAATCTGTTACCAAAAAAATAAAATAAAAATAAAAGCAAAGTAGAATTCAGTAGCAGAACATAAAACTTTGCAGAGCTTTTTGGTCATCAAAGAGATGGCAGGAGCAGGGCAGGGCTGGCTGGAGTTGCCAGCATGATGAGCAAAAGGAGCTCAGCCCCAGTACCCACACTTCCCTTTGAACACTGGCTCTGCCTCTGAGCAGCCATGGGGCCCTGGGCAGCCTCTCCACTTTTCTCTGTTATATCTATTACATGAGGGCAATCAACTTGACCTCCAGGACTATTGTAAGAATTAGGAATTATATTATTTAAAGTGCCTGGCACATTGTAGGCATTTGTTACTGGTAGTGTGATGTATTATTAGCTATTTTTACAATTGGGGTATTTCAAAGGTTCATTTGCAAGTTCAGTAGCAAGGATGAAAACTGTCATTCTTTTTTTCTCTATGGAGAAAATCTTCCAAGTCTTTATTTGATTCCTAGGAAAGCACAGGGCAGCCTATTTAACTCTCTCTCTCTATAAGGAACCCTTTATACTGATGCCCTAGGCTGAATTCCAGAGCCTAAGAGAAGCCATGAGAACAAAAGTGAAGAGGACAAAAAAGTTTTCTGTCTTTTATTTCAGTTTAAACAGTTTGTCAGGTTTTTTAAGATTATAAAAAATGTACATTAAAAAACATTGAAAATTCCGGTATAACATAAAAGAAAAAAAAAACAAAAATAATCTGTGATTCTGTCAGTCTACATTATTGCAGTGTTTTTCTTGGTGTTAGTTTTTAACAAAATGGGAATCATGCAGCATGTACTATTTATTAAGAACTTCTCTCTTATCAAGATATCAGTAGCATTCTTGGACATTGTGATGTTTATTGACTACATTATATACCATATTAGGAATAAGCCATGTTTGCTTTACCTAGCCTGCTACTATTGGAAATAGGGGTAGCAGTGAATTTTTGCTATTGTAAATAATGGTGTCATGAACTATCTTCACCATAAATCTTGGCTACAGCTCTGTTACTATTTTAGAAATAATTCTTCAGAATAAAATTCACAGGAAATGAGGTATGACATTCTTGGGATTTTTGATGCTTACTGGTGTATTGCCTCCCAGAAAGAATGTGCAAATTTAGGTGGCTGAAAACAACATATAAAATGGACTGTTTCCCTCTATTCTCATTGAGATTGAGTATAATCAGTTTTTATCCTTTATTAGTCTGGGAGATGGCAAATAATACCCAACCTGTCTTTAAAGTTCAGAAATTGTATGTTTGCCCTCATCTGTTTCTGGAACCCAAATCCCATCTTTTAGGCCTCAGTTCCTAAATCATGGGGGTGCTTAGTGCCCCATATTGGCCCTCAATATCCTGCTCTTCTCCCCTAAGAGCATTTCTTTTCCCCCCATCAAGACATTCTTGGCCTAAAAGGTGTTGCTTTCCTATTCTCCTCATTGGACATGTCTATTCTTTCACAGCTATTTATATCAAGGAGGTTTGGGAAAAAAGCAGTCGAATAAGGTGATTTCTCCCTAATTGTTGAATAATTAATAGCACTTCCACTTTTACCTTTAAGAGAGTATTCTTAATAACAAAACCTCAGAGAGCCTCTAGGGATATTATTTTGGATCTATTAACAGAATGAAGTGAAAACGAGGACCAGTTGAAAGTGGAGATTTTTAGCTGGGGATGTACCACTTCACTTATCTTGGAACCCGTGCCCGAGCAGCTCTCCTGAGCTAGTTCCAATTTCCCAGCTTCTTTCCTTTCTCTTCTGACACCTCCAATGACGTGGCTCCCGACCCTGGCTGCACAACATAATTCCAAGTCCTGGGATAATCCCCAGAAATCTGACTTAATTAACCTGGAGTGATCCCCAGGTTCTGTATTTTCAAAAGCTCCCCAGGCAATACCTGCATCGAGAACTATTGTTCTAATAATTTTCCTCTGCAGAGCTAAACTTTTCACCCAGGCTCCCCCTGCAGGGACTGGGGACCATGTAGAAAAAGGCCAAATCAAAGAAAAGGCAAACCAAAAAAAAAAGAAGAAGAAGAAGAAGAAAACAACCAACCAAGCAAACCCTCATTATGTAAAAACTTGAAAGAGAGAAATGGATGGCGATGTGGGGAGAGGACAAGACCCACAATCAGAACAGATGATCCTACAGCCACCCATTGAGCAGACCTCTCCTCTCAGGCCAGTGCCATCTGTAACGTGAATAGATGATAGATAACTAATTGGAGGGGACACTCACTGTGGCCTCTATAAATACATTCTTCTCTACTGTAGCCCTGATGCCTAGCAGGGTGCTTGGCCTTTAGGGAGTATTTAGAACTTTTATTCTGAACTAGTTACTAACGCCCTTCCAGTCTAGAGTCTACCTGCAGATACAGTCCCATATGTTATGTGGATGTATTCAAATGAGTATGCAAATGAACATGTTTAAAAAGGACTTACAATTGACTGTCTTCCCCAAATACCCCTGAAAGAAGTCAAATGTTCATCACCAAGAGACACCTGACAGATTCTCTGTCTCATTAGCAGAATCCCTGTGTTCAGGACCCAAACCCTGGTCTTGTCTGAGGACAACTGCCTTTGGGAGGAAGTGGGGCCACCAGGCTGAGAAGCCTCTGGATTCTCTTCTTCACCCCAAGCAGATGTTCAGGGTTGCAGTGGAGACTAACTTTGAGAGATCTGGCTGAAAACACATCGGGTCTCCTATATCTGGGATGCACTGAGCAGATGGGTCACAGCTGCCCAGGTGCAAATACAGCTGGGTTCCAAGCCTGGTGCTGTGATTCTCCCAGGGCAGCCTGGGAGCTCAGGGGCACCAGCTATCTGGGAGCTCAGGGGCACCAGCTCTTCACTTGCCACTCTGAGGGTCTGCCACACCTCTGTGGTGATCCTCAGTGTTTTCTTCCCAGCTGGCTGCTTTGGGGCTGCTCCAGTAGGCTCTACCAAGGCAGGTCTGTTTTACCTGCAGAAATAGCTCTAAATCCATCACTTGCTTTGCATTTTCACTGCTGCTACTTTAGGTGAGATCCTCTCATTCTGCCTCCGGGGACTCTGCAAGCAATAGGACCTGTGAGTTCTGCCTCCAGCCTTGACCCCTCCCAGCTGCTACCATTGGCTCTTGTGCTAGCTGATTCTTTGAATAAACATCTCCAACCCTGGTATTACCATCCTAGAGAGCCCTCATGGACTCCCATGTGCTAAAGCTGTAATTTTCATCTTTGGCTGCACATTAGAACCACCCAAGGAGCTTTTTAAAAAATGTAGATGCTTAGGGCCCATGCCCAGAGATGCTGATGGAATTGGTTTGGGAAAAGTGCTCTTCAGAATCATTTGTCAAAGGATATTGTTTAAAGTCCTCCTGAGCCTGGCACGTGAGACCCCTGGGAGATTGGATCCTCTTTCCAGTTCCCTTCATATTGTCATCTCCTGCTTCTCAGTCCAGACCTTTGTTTCTTTATACAGGCTCTCTGTCTCCTGGAACCCTTGCTCCCAGAATCACAAACTCTTGCTCATTTTCCACAACTCCCCTTAACTGTCACCCACTTCTGTGAAACATTCTTGGGATCCTCTCATGGAGTTAGTTAGACTTTCTTTCTTCTCTGCTCATATGTTGCTGTTCCACCCAGAATTGCAAAAGGTGGTGTTGTTTGCTTACTTCTCTGTCTACCCCACTAGCCTGAACTCAAAAGACGTTATTTTAATCTTCCTTGCATATCTCTCTGCCTCTTAACAATGGACTACCCTAGGGTAGAGATCATGTGATATTAATATCCATACCCTCTAATGCCAAAGACCATTTCGTATTTGTCGCTCTGTTCATTTTTTAAGCTAACATGACTGCCAAAGTATGATTGAAATGAACTATTCTGCATTACCTGCTGGACTAACTGGTGTTATCCCCACAATGGCCTGTTAAGTACAGTCATTGTCCTCTTTGCAAGTGAGGAAACTGACACAATGAGAGGAAAGACAACTCAACATGTAACAGGGCACAATAAATGACTGTTTAGAATTTAGAATTGTGTGGCTATGTGCTCTTGCCACAGAAAGTCTTTGTAACCAATCAGTTAATATGCCTTTATTTTCTTCAGCAAGCACTTTGCACCAACAGGACACAGAGTTTTCATAGATGATAAACTCTTTAAAGGAAATAGTTGAAACCTCATGACTAGTTCCCAATACAGTTTTCTCAGTAAAGTAGGTCAGCAGCACAGGGTACACCAAAGACAGCTGGAGCAATGGAATAGGAGAGAAAAGAACTTTACAAAACCACCCACCTTTCTTCCAGTGCCTTTAGAGACAGTCATGCCTCATTTCATTCGATCCCTTTGACAGTGATAAGGGGCAGGAATTATAATATTTACAGATGATAAAATCAGAGCTTAATGAAGGTGAGTAACTTAGGCAATGTCACCTAATTTAGAATGAAAAACGCTGCAATTGGATTAGTATGTTACCTCTCTCCAACAGCAGGCTGCCTCTGCCTGGTACATCATTGGAATCCAGCTTTCCTCATCTACTTTAAAAATAGCTCACTTTTTCCTAAAATTGTTTGTAGGAAAGTATGAGAAAACTAAAATTGCCCATAACTCTACCACTCAGATAAAATTGCTGGTAATATTTTGAGTTCTTTTATTTTTCTGTTTTTTTCCCTCTGCATTTATACAACAATAGATCAGAATACGTGACATAACTTTGGTTGTGGTATGTACAACATTTTGTATTTTTCCCTTTTGTTTTTAAACAAAACATATCAGAAGCAGTTTAGCCATCTTTTTTCAAAAAGAAAGGGATGAGAATGAAGTGGTACAAAGAGGAAGAACAATGCTTTTTATGAACCTTCCAAGGGCTTGTATCCAGCCAAGTGAAGAGTGGGTTTGCTCTGAGAAGGGCATGGATGGCAGCAGGCTGGGAAATAAGCCCCCTTTCTCCAGGCCTTCCGGACCCATCATCTCTAGGCTTGCTCTCTTGTTTCTCTTGCAGGCAGCAACTTGAATGATGGCTTGTGGCACTCAGTTAACATCAACGCCAGGAGGAACCGCATCACGCTCACTCTGGATAATGAAGCAGCACCCCCAGCTCCTGACAGCACTTGGGTGCAGATTTATTCTGGAAATAGCTACTACTTTGGAGGTAAATTCTCCAGCCTTTAAGAGGGAAAATAAACAAGGGAGGGAAAATGAAGTGGGCAATTATTTCGCTATGGTAGTTCTGGCTTGGTCAATTAGACAATTATCCCCCCCCGCCCAACATACACACACACATCCTCAATCTCAAAATAGTGAGAAGCAAAATCTCTCACAGCTGTGTGCAAATATAAATTATCTAGGTCAGTGCTGAGGAAGAAAAGAACTTTAGCTACAAGAGCTGGTGTTATATAACACATCCAAAGGAGATTTTTGTAGCCATGCCAAGCCCTGTGATCACATGGGAAAGGGGAAACTCAGTTCGAAACTTGGAGAAAGTGTATCAAGAGTCAGAAGTACCTGCAAGAGGCAAAATCCAGGTGGAAAGGCACAACCAGCATGCTCAGCACCTGGGTCCCTCCTCTGCCACTTTCCTCTCTTAGTCCCCTGTCCCCTCATTCCCCACATTCCTAGAGATCATGCCCACAGAGAGCCAGGAATGAGGTGGAACTAGGAGGCCCATGAACTTGTAACTCCACGTGTAGAAGCCAGTTCAGATTGTTCAGATTCTGCCTTCTCTGATGTTAAGTGAATCCTGGGAACCTTTCCAATGACAGAAACACAAGGGCAAGCTGATGGTGAAGAAAAACATATAATTAGGCATCTACTGAATTTTTATAAATGCATATATATGTATGTATTTAGTCTTTCAAAAGTATTTTTCAATAAAAATTAATATCTAGTTTCATAGTTAGTTGTTTGTATTATAGAAACAATCTCTGAAAATGATGTAACCTCAATAGCTGTCTGACCTTGAGAAAGGTACTTATAGTCCCTAAACTTCCTAATCTGAAACATGGGGAAATAAGTTCACCTCCAAAATTTCAGGAAAAGTTAAGTACGACCAAGGTTTAAACGTATAGCACAGAGTGTGCCACATGGCAGGGGATGGGGAAACTGGCTCCACCTCCTTTAGATATAAGTCAGGGTCTGGTCTACAGTTTCCTTATTCTTTTCCTATTAGTAAATTGAAGAGAAGTATTGTATAAAATTATGCATAGTCTCTTAAACAGAATTTACAGGTCACTTCTCTCATACCAATGGAATGTGGTTAAAGCTTTAAAATGCAAAAGGGATTTTGCACAGGTGCAGTGTATATCTCAACATCTCCTAGGAGGGAAGCAATATCTCTGTGGCTTGATTTTAGGGTGAGGAAGGGCCTGTGACCTTTACCTCAAATCTCCTCGCCCTGTGCATGGCTTAACAAATTCCTTTAGGAAGGGAATACACGTCCAGTCTCTGCAAAAGTTTTATGACTTACCTCATTTAATTCATGCAGAAACCTTGTGCAGTACATAATACCCCCACTTAATAGATAATAAAACTGGTGTTTGCTGAGATGAAAGAATTTGTGCAACGCCATAGAGCTCATGAATTCAAATCCAGATCTGTGTTCCCACAGCCCACCAGTGAAAACAGAGATTGGAACAAATGTATTATAAAGATCGTAGAACAAGGGTGTTGGGGTCTACAAAGATAACCTCACAGACCGAATAATTGTGCATCTTATGCAATATTTCAGCATCAGAGGGAAAAACGCTATCTTGAATTTATTCCTGAGGGAAATGTTTGTTACTAATCCTGATACAATAAGCATCTGACATGCCTCAGAGACAAAATGGCTCTCCTGCCTCAGTTGAAGGACTGTTCTTAGAGGCAAGTTTTAAGGGATCCTGGGTTTAGAACGTGAAGATTGATCAGTGATTTGAACAGTGTTTAAACAAACGCCCCACACGTAGACTGTAAACTTAAGGAAGGTGAAAAATGAGTTTCAGTAATAATAGTCAACTTACATAAATTCTCTCTACAGCTTCAATTAGAAGTTGTAGCATCTCTCTTCGTTTTATAGTGTGCCTGTGAGCTGTTAACCAGCTGCTGGGCTTCAGCCCGGCAGTGACTGTCTATTAAAGATGGATGAAATAATTCCCAGTTATTTATGGGTTATTACCATGGTTTCAAGCTTGCATTCCCATATGCTCTGAACCTATTAAAGCCATTGGGATGGAGTTTGTAAGGAGCACGCGCACTCATATCCCTGAAAGGCTCTATACCCATCTTAATGAGAAGTAGTTATGCCCTGGTTGCAAGCTACACTAAACCAGTGTAATTTTTTTTTTAAGAACACCCTTTAAAAAGGTATAGTGTTAACCTTTCCCATATGCTATTACAGCCCTAAAATGACATGCATTTCAACCCTTAGTTCCTTCTAAAACCAGCAAAATGTCTGATTTTGCTTTGCACATCACGTCAAAATTCCAGTTGCGCTCCTGTGTGTACCTTTCTCAGGAACTAAGCCTGTTAATGCTAACAATTAACCGGACAATTCCTCTGCTGCCATCCCTACCCAACCATCCCTACCCAAAGCATAATTTCCTTTGAAAGCGTAATTCAGAAAAGATATGTATTTCAAGACAGAACCAAAATTCTGAAGTAGCTATAATACGTTTCTTCCTTGGGATGAGTGAAGGATGCCATATGAAAGAATAGAAAATAGCTTACCCCAAGGAAAAAAAAAAAAAAAAAGTAAGAAGGAGACACCTGTTACAGTATTGATATTCCCTTTGCCATACTTATTATTTTCTCTACAGTGATGGAGTATGCCCTATTTTGTACCAATTCTGTCCCCTCCCTGAGAATGCTAGGATTTACAACAAAAAGGGTGTGCACTGATGTGAATGAGAAAGCACCAAAATAATTAGACCTCAAGGTCTTCCATCAATAGGTCGCCAAAGCAATGACGGATCATTTCAGCATTCTTCTTCATCTTTTTTCTCTGTCCCACAGGGTGCCCCGACAATCTCACCGATTCCCAATGTTTAAATCCCATTAAGGCTTTCCAAGGCTGCATGAGGCTCATCTTTATTGATAACCAGCCCAAGGACCTCATTTCAGTTCAGCAAGGTTCCCTGGGGAATTTTAGTGATTTACACATTGATCTGTGTAGCATCAAAGACAGGTAATTATTGTCTCTTCTCCTCTGTTCTCCCACCCCCTTCCCATTCTCACTGTTCTAAATATGAATTTCTTTAAGCAAAATTCTAATCCACCGACATTAGCCACATTAGACATAATTGAGTTGCCTAATGGAAAATATTTCTGAAAGGATTTCAGGCCCAGAGAAAAATGGTTTAAATTAGTTGAGTCTCTCTTCATGTTGACTTGCAGCAAATGGGATATGCAAATTAAATCAAAATACAAATTTGTGAAAGGATTAAAATTTTATGCATAAACAACATTTGATTACTTTGAAGTTAAAGCAAAAAGGAGGAAGGAATTACTTCTCTCCTAAACCATTTCATTTTTCACTGCTGTGGGTGTCCTTTCTAACACAGACAGATGAGCATCGGACCATCTGGGAAGTCTGCAAAAGAGGTTCACGAATGCCCAATAACACACAACTACTCCTGGGTTTGGCTGTTTTTTGGTCTTACTGCCCCTACCACTGCTTCTCTGGTCCAGAGGAGATCAGAAAAACTCACTTTAGCTCTCTGTTTCCCCTGGGATCTTGCTCTCCTTATAATAGAAGTTTGTAAATGCAAAGACACACTGCAGAAAACCAAAGAGGATGGATTCTGAATTTGCATCAAAGTTTACCATGTTCTTCTTCTTTCCTCTCCAGAGCCTACTTCCTTCATTCTTCCAGTTCTTCTCACCCTTGTCAAAGTATCATTTATAGAATGGGCAAATAATATCTGTTCAGTGCTTGCCTGTGTGTTGATGAGACAGAGTCTCTGCTTATGTTTCATCAGGGAATAGATTAGCCATTACAATAAAGTGAGATACATGACCAAGAAGTGCACCCTTATTTGTCAGACACACAGCAGCAGCAACTTAGTCTGACCCCAGAGAATGAGTCCAAGAAGGTTTCAGAAGGTAATGCTGAGTTGAATCTTAAAGGAGAAGACACTGGCAGGCTAGGCTGAGGTTGAGAGGGGAAGGGAGATTGGCGTAGAAGCAGGAGAAAGCATGGATTGCAAGTATTTCATCAACTCAAAATACTTTTTTGGCATTTGAAATCTCTAATAGTTGAGTTGGCAATATCTATTTTTCATAGTGGCATATAAAATAATGGTATATCTTACAATTAGTGGTGTCTTAGATTAAATAATATATAGCTCAGTAGGGATGGTGGGTCACTGTGGATGGTGCACCTGGTGTAAATATGTCCAGAGATGTGGGGGCAGGACCAGTCATGAAGAACTTTGTGTACCAGTGGGATTTGGTTTCATGCTCTTGGTGAGAACCATGGAGGAAGGTGGCTCAAGAAGAGTACTCAAGAAGAAGTGAGAAAGGTGGATTGGAAGAGAGCTTGCCTACAACTAGGCAGGTGATTGCCCAGTTGGGGAGAGGAATAATGAGTAGTAGCAGGTAACTCTACTGAGGGGCACAGAAATCGGCCATGCAGTACATAGTCTCTGCTAACGCTGAAATGAGCTGTATAACTTGGTGAAACTTTCCACACGTTTCTCAGTTAACATCGCTATGCATGGGATCATCAACAAATCATGCAGATTTTCTGTCTCTTCTGCTTTATTTTTTTTTCTATTTGACCGGCTGAAAAAGTGGTAATAAAGTATGTGCTTCATTAAAATGTGCTAGTTTAGAGCTCGGAGAATAAAAGTTATTGCAGGCAATGGTTGCCAGACCAATAGTGTTTAGTAATGGCGTGGGAGAAGCATCCTACTTCATCAGCCAGTGCAGCCTCTTCCAAAGTGTTGATCAATACAGGGAATATTTATCAATAGGGGTCTCTAATGCTACCTTAATTTTTAAT
>NW_022167682.1:0-1235 GCF_008728515.1 Papio anubis | reverse complement strand
TGGGTGACAGAGTGAGACTCCGTCTCTAAAACAGAAATTAAAAAAGAAAAAAATATATATGTCAATAAATGCATGAAAAGATGTTCAACATCATTAGCCATTAGAGAAATGACAATCAAAGCCCCATTGAGATACCACTTCATACCCACTAGGATGGCTAGAATCAGAAAGACAGACAAAAGTAAGTGCTGGCGAAGACACAGAGAAATTAGAATCCTCATATGTTGTCGTTGGGGATGCAAATGATGTAACCAGTTTGGAAAATAGTTTGGCAGTTCCTCAAAAGATTAAAAATAGCATTACCATGTGAACCAGAAATTCCACTCCTAAGGATACAACCAAGAGAAATGAAATATATGTCCACACAGAAATCTGTACACGAATGTTCCCAGCAGCATTATTCCCAACGGTTAAAAGATGGAAACGACACAAATATCCATCAGGTGACACATGGATAAACAAATGAGTCCTATATCACCACACAATAGAATAATACTCAGCCATAAAAAGGAATCAAGTGCCGATCCATGCTACAATATGGATGAACCTTGAAAACACTATTCTAAGCAAAAGAAGGCAGGTGCAAAGGATCATACATTGTGATCATACATTACAAAGGGCGTGTCCAGAATAGGTAGATCCCCAGAGACAGAAAATATATTGCTGGTTGCCAGGGGCTGGGAATGAGGGGAATGGGGATGACTACTATAGGGGACAGAGTTTCTTTTGGGGGGTGACAAAAATGTTCTAGAATTATATGGCGGTGATGGTGATGGTTGCATATCCTTAGAATACACTGAAAACCACTGAATTGTGCACTTTGAAAGGGTGAATTTTATGATATATATATATTTTATCTCAAAAGCAATCATAGGGTGTAAGGGTGTAAATTACCTTGATCAACTTCCTTTCTGAGAGCAAACATTAACTGGGAGGAGAAAGTAAATTATTCCGGGCATGGTGGCTCATGCCTGTAATCCCAGCACTTTGGCAGGTGGATTACCTGATGTCGGGAGTTCGAGACCAGCCTGACCAACATGAAGAAATCTCATCTTTCCTAAAAATGCAAAATTAGCCAGGCGGGGTGGCGCATGCCTGTAATCCCAGCTACTCAGGAGGCTGAGGCAGGAGAATCACTTGAACCCAGGAGGCGGAAGTTGCAGTGAGCCGAGATTATGCCATTGCACTCCAACCCGGGCGACGAGAGCGAAACTCCGTCTCAAAATAAATAAATA
>NW_022167681.1:0-1236 GCF_008728515.1 Papio anubis | reverse complement strand
GGGCAGGGCAGGAGCAAGTCATAACGGTGGAATGTCTCAAGGTTGGTTAATCAGTTAAGGCAGAAACTGGCTGTTTCATTTCTTTTGTGGTTTTTCAACTGCTCCAGACTCCTTGGCTGCTGCAGGCCATCTGGATGTATATGTGCAGTTCACAGGGGTTACAATGGCTTAGCTCCGGCTCAGAGGCCTGACACTGACCTCAGATGATCCACCTGCCTCAGCCTCCCAAAGTGCTGGGATTACAGGCGTGAGCCACCATGCCCGCCTGGGATCATGTGTTACACACATGTTTGTTCAACAAGCATGGACTGCAGCCACCTACATGAATATTCATAGCTCCTCCTGTAGACTGTTGAATATGTATGTTTAGCCAACCCCTTCAGCTTAAGCTCCTACCCCAAGCCCTCCTGCTTCTAAATGTCTGTCTCTGGTGTTTCCCAGAGGCTGCTTTTCCCAGGCTGTGGGATGGCCACCTGCAGGCTGTCACCCTTATCAAGAAATAAAGTCTCCTTTCCAAATTTATATGTTGTGGCCAGGCATGGTGGCTCACACCTATAATCCCAGCACTTTGGGAGGCTGAGGCCGGCGGATCTCCTCAGGTCACGAGTTCGAGACCAGCCTGACCAATATAGAGAAACCCTGTCTCTACTAAAAATACAAAAATTAACCGGGCATGGTTGCAGGCACCTGTAATCCCAGTTACCTGGGAGGCTGAGGCAGGAGAATTGCTTGAACCTGGGAGGCAGAGGTGGTGGTGACCTGAGATCACGCTATTGCACTCCAGCCTAGCCAACAGAGCAAGACTCCATCTGAGAAAAGCACAAAAAACAACCAACCAACCAACAAACAAAAAGAAAAATGTATATACACCTTGTGTAATTTTTAGGTCTCTGCACTATGGGAGCACGCTACCAGGGGAAGGGAGCTGTGAGACCCACAGGGAGGCTCCAGACAGGCTGGTCTGGGACACCAGCCGCTGCCCTTCCATGACATGGGGACAAGAGAGGGCAAAAGTTCATCCTACCAGGGAGCAACTCCGGGCAGGAGATGGGGAAGGAGAAGCAGGAAGGAAGGAGCTCAGTTTGGGGGTGCGCATGACATCCTGGTGGGACATCTGAGGCCCACACCCACCTGCTGCCCCTCCCTCCCATGGTGGCCTCCGAGTGTGAAGGCCTGGGGGGAGGCAGACGCCTGACCCTTCACTCTTCCTCCCTGTCCCCATGGCTGCTGGGTGGA
>NW_022167680.1:0-1237 GCF_008728515.1 Papio anubis | reverse complement strand
GAGTACAATGGCACAATCTCGGCTCACTGCAACCTCTGCCTCCCAGGTTCAAGCAGTTCTCCTGCCTCAGCCTCCTGAATAGCTAGGGTGCCTTCCACCAGGCCCAGCTAATTTTTGTATTTTTTTTATTAGAGACGGGGTGTCACCATATTGGCCAGCCTGGTCTTGAACTCCTGACCTCAGGTGATCCACCCACCTTGGCCTCCCAAAGTGAGGTGTGAACCACCACATCCAGCCAAAACCCTTCAGTGACCTTTTGACAGGGAGTATGAGAAGCCACCAGTGCTCTTGACTCTCATGTCTGCTTCTGCCAGGACAATCTGCATGTCATCTGGTTTATGTACGGGATGAGCGCATGAGAAGAGCTGTTCAAGAAAATAGTCCATGCCTAAAATACTTTTGGAACCCATGGATCCATTTCATCCTTCTAACTTTCTAGAAGGAAAAACTAAGGGTCTGATAAGTAAAAATTCCTGTGGGTCATCAATGACTGACCCAAGTGCAATCCTAGGAATACCTAACGCTTAATGCGTACATACACTATGAAAGCATTACTCTAAGGTGCTGCAATATACTCACTCATTTATTCTTTATGAAAACCCTATATTTATTTTTATAGAGTAGAGGAGTAGACTTGTCATCATTTGTGTTTTATATTTGAAGAAACAGACACTCAGAGATTTTAAATAGCTTGACCAGATCACATAGTCGTCAGAAAGAAACAGAGTTGAGTTTCAATCCAAAGAAGTTTAGCTTTACATTTTAGGCCCTTAACTGCAACTCAATACTGCCTCTGAAACCTAGACTTAGGATTTCAGTAGTGCCCTTTTTTCTAAGATATTGCTTCTGTTTGCTCATTAAAATTGAGTTGATTGATGGATAAAAGATGCCCATGGAAGTCAGCTCATTCATACACTGTCCTTTCCAATGCAGAAAAATCTTGTCTTCCTTCTGCTTAGGCCACATAGTTTTTAGATCTCTCCAATATATCTAATCATTTCCTATATAAAGTTACACAAAGATTAAGACCATAGCAGAATCAGTCATCTATGAGTTCAGCCCATGGATGTTTCTACAGTTGAGTAGCACCACCCCATCACCCATAATTTTTCTACGTCCTTTTAAAAAAATGTAGTTAGCATTTCATCAGTTGACGCATTCTCGCCATAATTCCCTATAAGGCCTGTTACTCAAAAATTATTTGTACCTAGAATGCATGTTTAGTGGTTGGCAGTTT
>NW_022167679.1:0-1237 GCF_008728515.1 Papio anubis | reverse complement strand
GGAATACTATGCAGCCATAAAAAAGGATGAGTTTGTGTCCTTTGTAGGGACATGGATGCAGCTGGAAACCATCATTCTCAGCAAACTATCACAAGAACAGAAAACCAAACACCGCATGTTCTCACTCATAGGTGGGAACTGAACAATGAGATCACTTGGACTCGGGAAGGGGAACATCACACACTGGGAGAGGGGAGGGGGGAAGGATTGCATTGGGAGTTATACCTGATGTAAATGACGAGTTGATGGGTGCTGACGAGTTGATGGCTGCAGCACACCAACATGCCTCAAGTAATACATATGTAACAAACCTGCATGTTATGCACATGTACCCTAGAACTTAAAGTATATTAATAAAAAAATAAAAATAAAAATAAAATTCTTAATCCAAAAAAAGAAGGCATTCACTCAAAGTTCATAAATGTAGACAGTTTTACTGCAATATGTTTACAACTAAAGTTAAAAGGAAATCTGTATATGTAAATTTGCAGCATCGAAGGGAGAAATTATCAACTGAATGAATTAGAGATTTTTTTTTTTTTTTCTGTTTTTAGATTACCAATAAAATATACTTACATAGACTATTTTCACCTCCCCCCCCAAAAAAAAGAAATTTGAGTCTGCTGGAAATAAATTCTTTTGATTTTTGTCTTTCTGAAAATGTCTTTTTTCTTTTACTTTATATTTGAAGAATTTTTTATTAGAAATAGAGTGTATGTCTACAGTTTTTTTCTTTCATCACTTTAAATATTAAATATATTGTTCCATTGACCATTAGCCTCCATTTTTTTCAAATTTTTTATTTCCATAGGTTATTGGGGAACAGCTGGTGTTTGGTTATGAGTAAGTTCCTTAGTGATGATCAGTGAGACTTTGGTGCACCCATCACCTGAACAGTATACATGGCACCCTATTTGTAGTCTTTTATCCCTCACCCACTTCCCACCTTTTCCCCTGAGTTCCCAGAGTCCACGGTATCATTCTTATGCCTTTGCAGCCTCATAAATTAGCTCCCACTTATGAGTGAGAACATATGATAACTCCATTCCTGAGTTACTTCACTTAGAATAATAATCTCCAGTCTCATCCATGTTGTTGCAAATGCCATTAAACATTCCTTTTTATGGTTGAGTAGTATTCCATTGTGTGTGTGTATATATATGTATACACACACACACACACACACACACAATGCACAGTTGCTTTATCCACTCATTGATTGATGGACATTTGGGTT
>NW_022167678.1:0-1237 GCF_008728515.1 Papio anubis | reverse complement strand
GGAAACAAAATACAAATCTTCCCCAGTATTAATGACATCTCACTCTGTGGGCTTCCCAGCAGAGTCCTGCTGGCTGATCCAGCAGGAGGTGAATGCTGGGCTCCCTGAGCAATGGACTCAATCTCAGTCCCATGGGACATATGAACCCTGTCACATGGACTTCCCACAGCTGAAGTCAGGACACCAGGACACTAAGGGTCAGAGTCCTATGTCCAGTGTCCAGTGCTGCCCCTGCCTCAGATGGTCCCACCCCAAAGGCAGCGACCAACACACCAATAAGGGCTTGAGTGCAGGGAGGGGCTTTAGGAAGCCTACAAACTAGCAACAAAGGAGAGATCTGAGCTTCCAGCTTCTGAGCAAGAGAACATTCTATGTCACGGGTATGATCCAAGTCAAGGTATTTGGTGAAAGATATTAGGATAAATTTTATTCTTAAGAGAATGAAATCACAGAAGGCATTTGATTATTATAGGATTGGCTGGCAATTACAGAGGTTTAAAAAAATACTTTTTTCAATACACAGTTGTTTATCTGAAATCTCCCAGTCCCTGACCTCCTCATGGTGATCCGGTCACCATGGTCGCTTCGTTGTCTTCTCATCACTCAGATACATCTTCAGTATGACCCTGAGACCTTCTTTCCCCTATCAGCAAAAATAAGTGGCCTCAGCCTCCAGATACCACACATCATTGCCTGATTTTTATGCAGTTTGTCAACTACTGAAAGTATTCTATTCAGTTTCATTATGTGGTTATTGTTCTCTGCATGGCTCATTCTGCTACTGAGTCTCAGTACTTGGGATCAAAACTTGTCTTAATTATTCACATGCAACTAACCCTCAAATGATGGCGTTTACTTGTTCCTGAAAAATCTGATATTAAGTGAAAATTCATTAAATTCAAAAATATGTCTGTCTTTCTTATTGGAGACATACATGGTACATTTCCCTCAACTAGAGACACTTAACTACTTTGACAGTTGAAAAAGATGAATTGGACACGAATCTATAAAAACACATTTATAGAAGTAACAAGCATCATTTTGAAAATTTACTTTGCATGTAAAATGTCCAGTACGATTGATTGTACACAACACAGATGGAAGAAAGGTCCTCACAGTGGATGGGACCTGATAGAGAGAGTAGGGGAGTCAGTTCTTTGATGCATGGGGAGGGTCTAATAAGTGACCTTAGGCAGGTGTCCAATATCAGGACCAGATATTTCTAATTACAACTTTA
>NW_022167677.1:0-1237 GCF_008728515.1 Papio anubis | reverse complement strand
CAAATGCAGCTCAAACTCACTCATTGTGTGAAGCCTTTTCCAGCCATCAGCAGCAGCGGGGGTGGGGTGGTGCAGACTCCCCATAGATGGTGGGCATGGCTGAAATGCAGGAGAGGGCAGGGGTGTGAAGGAACAGCAGGGCGGCAGTAAAATTCCCCTGCAGAGAGGGGATGTGACTGAGATATTATCACATGTATACAACTGAGAGATGATCTGAGGATGATTTCTGGGAGCCTATGGGAAGAGCACGTGGTCATCACCAGTTCTCGGGATCTCTTTTTATGAAGTGAAAACAGTCATGCTTCTGCCTATCTTGTGAGCTGTTAAGATCAAATCGGATAATCTTCAGCAAGCCTTGTAAATGCTAAAGGTTATGACAGACTGTTCCAGCCCGCTTGTCTCCACCCTCCTTTCCTCCTCGGTAACGTGAACCCTGCTGGGTACCTCACTATCTGCCTGGCTTCCTCCTCCATAACGTGAGCCTTGAGTACTTGCTGGGTACCTCGCTGTCCACCTTCCTTCCTCAGTAACGTGAGCCCTGAGTATTTGCTGGGTACCTTGCTGTCTGCCATACAGCTGGCTGTAGAATTGTCAAACGCACTTGACTGGCACATAAACAAAAGTGCTCACCAGGTCTTGGGAGGGCTTTCTGACATGTGGGTGCCTTCTGTTCCCTGTTAGGCTGGAGCTGCAGGAGCCCCCCTAGACCAGATAGAGGACCAAGGCTATGGCCTCGGGGTGGGGGCTGGGGGAGCTCCCTGGGTTTATTGTGTGGGTGAGAGCAAACTTCAGTCCCGCTGTGGCATTGGGATTCAGGGTTCCTTCTGGAATGTTTTGAGTGAGAAACAGGAAGTGTGCACAGGTGCGTCTTCTGCGGATTTTATGGTTATCTCTTGGGAGAGCACTGGTGCCTCTGAGCTATGAACCTGCAGAACCACTTCTTCCACTAACGGCCGCCTTTATATAAAGAATGACTTAAAAACGCTGCCACTTCAGATGGAGGTATTTGCAGGTGTGGCCTGAAAAATGAACAAAATGACTTTCAAGGAAAGTACCTTACATTATTCCCAATGATAGACATTTGAGCTTTCCAGCGAATATTAAAATATAAAAATCTTGTGTCTACCACTGTCTCATGTGATTGATGATATTGATGCGTGGTTTTTTTTGTTTTGTTTGTTTTTGTTTTTTTTTTTTTTTACATATAACGAAATGTGGAAGCTGCTCATAACTCTGA
>NW_022167676.1:0-1237 GCF_008728515.1 Papio anubis | reverse complement strand
CCAGGACTGTTTGACTCAGTGTCTCTCTTTTGCTTTCTAGGCCATGGGTTTCTTGCAGGAGAAACTCTGTCTTCTTTCCTTCTTTCCACACAGTTGGCTCATCTCCATGCTCAGTGAACGTTTGTTGAATGAATCACCATGTGAGTGATGGCATGGCGTTGTTGCCCCATCTTGTTGGCTGACTCATTAGTGTCTCTGCTCCTCTTCCTCAGGTCTTCAAGGTCATAAGGGGGCCATGGGCATGCCTGGTGCCCCTGGCCCACCGGGGCCACCTGCTGAGAAGGGAGCCAAGGGGGCTGCCGGACGAGATGGAGCAACAGGTACAGGTCTTTTTCTGTTGACCCTTAATCATTTTCCTCCTCCTTCTTTGGCTTCACTCTGAATTCCCTTTCCCTTCCAGGCCCACCAGGACCCCAAGGCCCACCGGGAGTCAAGGGAGAGGCAGGTGAGTAGGTGCCAGTTGTGTGCCCAGAAATACACAGCAAGCTTCTCAGAGTGACTGCCGCGGGTTGCAGACTCAGCCCCCTTCCAGAGTCTGGACCTCTGAGGGGTCTGTAGGTGAACGGAGGTCTGGTGGGAGACCCCAGAGGGGCTGAGAGGCTGGGAAGCACCCTTTCTGGTGGCCAGAGTAGGGCCCTCAGGGGCAGGTATGGCTAGATGGCCTTCATCCTGGGTGGGGCTGGTGGGTGTGACTCCTACCCGCTCCTCTGTGTGAGAATGTAAGTCTGCCAGTGCCATTTCGGAAAGTTGGCCTCCTTGGTCCAACAGGGACTCTGTTGTCAGGCACATGCACCTCCACCTTGGACTAGCTCTGTGCCCTTGGGAATGTTTCCTGATGTTTCCAAAGAAACTGAGCCTCAGTTTCTTTTTCTGTGATTGGGGATGAGAGGGCCACACAGGGCTGCCAGGGGCGGGGGGAATTAGAGACAATGACCCAAAGCTCGTGATTGTTCCTGGGAAAGTATTAGTTTCCATTTTTTTAGACTGTTGCCTAATTCTGCCCAGCCATCTTATTAATATAAATGGGTTCACGGGGCCCAGTCAGAGAATGGGGGACCCAGAACTGTCCCTCCCCAGGGACAAACCCAAACATTGGTTTTCTATTCCACTCTACTCCCATCCACCCTTCATTTAGAACCTCCATCTTGCAAATTCCCCAAGGGGTCGAGGCTGCTGGGATGTGAAGATGCAAAGACATTAAGACCTTTACTAGACAAAGGGCAGACGAGAGGATTTA
>NW_022167675.1:0-1237 GCF_008728515.1 Papio anubis | reverse complement strand
CAAATGCAGCTCAAACTCACTCATTGTGTGAAGCCTTTTCCAGCCATCAGCAGCAGCGGGGGTGGGGTGGTGCAGACTCCCCATAGATGGTGGGCATGGCTGAAATGCAGGAGAGGGCAGGGGTGTGAAGGAACAGCAGGGCGGCAGTAAAATTCCCCTGCAGAGAGGGGATGTGACTGAGATATTATCACATGTATACAACTGAGAGATGATCTGAGGATGATTTCTGGGAGCCTATGGGAAGAGCACGTGGTCATCACCAGTTCTCGGGATCTCTTTTTATGAAGTGAAAACAGTCATGCTTCTGCCTATCTTGTGAGCTGTTAAGATCAAATCGGATAATCTTCAGCAAGCCTTGTAAATGCTAAAGGTTATGACAGACTGTTCCAGCCCGCTTGTCTCCACCCTCCTTTCCTCCTCGGTAACGTGAACCCTGCTGGGTACCTCACTATCTGCCTGGCTTCCTCCTCCATAACGTGAGCCTTGAGTACTTGCTGGGTACCTCGCTGTCCACCTTCCTTCCTCAGTAACGTGAGCCCTGAGTATTTGCTGGGTACCTTGCTGTCTGCCATACAGCTGGCTGTAGAATTGTCAAACGCACTTGACTGGCACATAAACAAAAGTGCTCACCAGGTCTTGGGAGGGCTTTCTGACATGTGGGTGCCTTCTGTTCCCTGTTAGGCTGGAGCTGCAGGAGCCCCCCTAGACCAGATAGAGGACCAAGGCTATGGCCTCGGGGTGGGGGCTGGGGGAGCTCCCTGGGTTTATTGTGTGGGTGAGAGCAAACTTCAGTACCGCTGCGGCATTGGGATTCAGGGTTCCTTCTGGAATGTTTTGAGTGAGAAACAGGAAGTGTGCACAGGTGCGTCTTCTGCGGATTTTATGGTTATCTCTTGGGAGAGCACTGGTGCCTCTGAGCTATGAACCTGCAGAACCACTTCTTCCACTAACGGCCGCCTTTATATAAAGAATGACTTAAAAACGCTGCCACTTCAGATGGAGGTATTTGCAGGTGTGGCCTGAAAAATGAACAAAATGACTTTCAAGGAAAGTACCTTACATTATTCCCAATGATAGACATTTGAGCTTTCCAGCGAATATTAAAATATAAAAATCTTGTGTCTACCACTGTCTCATGTGATTGATGATATTGATGCGTGGTTTTTTTTGTTTTGTTTGTTTTTGTTTTTTTTTTTTTTTACATATAACGAAATGTGGAAGCTGCTCATAACTCTGA
>NW_022167674.1:0-1237 GCF_008728515.1 Papio anubis | reverse complement strand
GAGTACAATGGCACAATCTCGGCTCACTGCAACCTCTGCCTCCCAGGTTCAAGCAGTTCTCCTGCCTCAGCCTCCTGAATAGCTAGGGTGCCTTCCACCAGGTCCAGCTAATTTTTGTATTTTTTTTATTAGAGACGGGGTGTCACCATATTGGCCAGCCTGGTCTTGAACTCCTGACCTCAGGTGATCCACCCACCTTGGCCTCCCAAAGTGAGGTGTGAACCACCACATCCAGCCAAAACCCTTCAGTGACCTTTTGACAGGGAGTATGAGAAGCCACCAGTGCTCTTGACTCTCATGTCTGCTTCTGCCAGGACAATCTGCATGTCATCTGGTTTATGTACGGGATGAGCGCATGAGAAGAGCTGTTCAAGAAAATAGTCCATGCCTAAAATACTTTTGGAATCCATGGATCCATTTCATCCTTCTAACTTTCTAGAAGGAAAAACTAAGGGTCTGATAAGTAAAAATTCCTGTGGGTCATCAATGACTGACCCAAGTGCAATCCTAGGAATACCTAACGCTTAATGCGTACATACACTATGAAAGCATTACTCTAAGGTGCTGCAATATACTCACTCATTTATTCTTTATGAAAACCCTATATTTATTTTTATAGAGTAGAGGAGTAGACTTGTCATCATTTGTGTTTTATATTTGAAGAAACAGACACTCAGAGATTTTAAATAGCTTGACCAGATCACATAGTCGTCAGAAAGAAACAGAGTTGAGTTTCAATCCAAAGAAGTTTAGCTTTACATTTTAGGCCCTTAACTGCAACTCAATACTGCCTCTGAAACCTAGACTTAGGATTTCAGTAGTGCCCTTTTTTCTAAGATATTGCTTCTGTTTGCTCATTAAAATTGAGTTGATTGATGGATAAAAGATGCCCATGGAAGTCAGCTCATTCATACACTGTCCTTTCCAATGCAGAAAAATCTTGTCTTCCTTCTGCTTAGGCCACATAGTTTTTAGATCTCTCCAATATATCTAATCATTTCCTATATAAAGTTACACAAAGATTAAGACCATAGCAGAATCAGTCATCTATGAGTTCAGCCCATGGATGTTTCTACAGTTGAGTAGCACCACCCCATCACCCATAATTTTTCTACGTCCTTTTAAAAAAATGTAGTTAGCATTTCATCAGTTGACGCATTCTCGCCATAATTCCCTATAAGGCCTGTTACTCAAAAATTATTTGTACCTAGAATGCATGTTTAGTGGTTGGCAGTTT
>NW_022167673.1:0-39346 GCF_008728515.1 Papio anubis | reverse complement strand
ATATTCGTATTTTGTAGATGTCAAAATATTTGCCATTTTAAATGTTTTTTAGTGTGTCAAAACTAATGGTTTTGCTTTTGGTTTTTTATTTGTTTTTTAAATCATACCCTATTAGCCATTTGGACTATTGTCATGTGTTGTGTCTTGGGAAATGGCACCCTCTAGGCACACTACTTGGCATGATTGTAATCACAGTCTGGGAGGCAGCAGAGGGTGTTGGGGGTCTCAGCTGCCCAGATGTGGGCAGGCAGCAAATTGAAATTGAAACCTGTGCTTTACCTCAGTGCCCTGGAAAGTCAGAAGAAAATCCAAATGCCAAATCTGAGGAAAGGAATACAGAAGGGGAATGGAACCTAAATTGAAGATCTGCTACAAGGAAGAGGCAAGACCAGGATCAGGCTTAGTGGTCTGGATATAGAGTTGAGGTAGAATGCTAATACCACCATTGGCCTGCACAGCTGCCCTGAGTGTGGTGTGCTCTTCCACGGGGAGAAAAACCTGGCTCTGATCTCTAAGGAAAAATAGAATTAAGTGGCATACAACCTAGTAGTGATGCCCTCAATAGCAGTTTCACAAAAAGTACACAGGTCTCACACATATAATCGTTTTTAAATACTAGTTCTTTTTGAAAATGAAGGGCACAATGTCAAAATGGTCTTCATATAGTCATTTTATGTATTAGTGCTTAATGAAAATGAGGACTTAATATTAAAGTCATATAAGGAGTTTTTACCAGACAGTAAAGTTATATAGTCCAAGTCTGTAGTTTTCTGGATATCTAAATGTATATAGAAATGAGGCTTAGAATCAATTCTGGATTTCATCCCTACCACTGTACCTCTCCCGCTCTTGCTGAAATGAGTATGATTTTCATGTGGTTCATTTATTTGGAAATCTTAGACCTAATCTCATTTGACCTTTTGGGAACACAAAATACTCCCTCCTGCTTAAACACTTTCTTAAAATTAATAAATAACATTTATCCTGCATGGTGCTAAGAATATTACATTTTTATGCCATAGCTATATCATTAACCTCATTTACAGATGAGGAAATTGAGGCTTGGGAAGATTAAGTAGCTTGATCGATGCATCATAACCAGCAGAGTTCAGACCCTGTGTGTCTAATCCCCAAGCTGGTGTTATTAACCAGCACGCATCCTGCACACCCACCTGTCGGCTTCCTGTGCACCCTTCTCTCTTCCTCTCCCTTCTTCCTATTCGGCTCCTCCTTCTCTAATGGATCATTAGCTTTGACTGCATCTGATTTGGTGCAACAGTAGAGTCTGGACTCATTAGTAGTCCTTAGGCATGACTGCACACTAATATCACCTGGGAATTTTTATAAGGCAGATATCTGGGCACCATCTTAGATGAATGAACTGGAACCATTGAGAATGGGGCTTGTCTGGACATCTACAGGCTTAGAAGTTCTCCTGCCAATTCTAATGGCAGAAAGAGTTAAGAACAGAGACTCTAAAATAGTAGTTCCCAACAATACTTACTAGTATTACCTGAGTAACATTTTAAACCCCTGTCTGGGATGGGGCAGGGAATGTGTGATTTTTCAAGAATTCACAGGTGATTCTGATGAGGAACCAGGTTTGGAAGCAACTTAGAGTTTCCTTCTCAATTACTCACTACAGAAACACAACTTTATACAGGAGCTTTGTGGTGTAAATATTCTGCGCTTTAACTATCAGACCACCATAAACAGCAAAATGATATTTTGCAACAAAAATAGAGAACATTGTGTTCAACCCTCACGCCATGACTGACAAGGACCTCCATAGCTGACACCTGTTTGCTTCCACCTCATTGTTCACTGCTGCTGCTCCAAACCTTGTTGAATAGAAGCATTCCCAGAGCTCAAATGCTGCTTTCTGACTTTTCCCTTCTGTTGTTTCCTTTATCAGGAATTCCTATGCCTTTATTTCCAGGGCTGTGATGGGGTTCAGGACATGCTACCACATAATATTTGAATCTGAAGGAATTGAGAAAACCGCAGAAGCAGAAAGGTCCCTCTGCCTTCCCTTGCCCTTCCTCCCTGAAGCAGTTCATAGAATCCAGAGGGATTTTCAGACCTTTCTCTAAAGCAGGTCATAAGACTCTCATGTGAGAGACACCCTCCTTATTCTCAGAAGGGAACATCCTCATCTCCAAAGAAGGAACACAGAGGAATCTGAATAGGCCTTGCTGAGTTTTCCCCAAGTTTCTCACCATTGGATCTCACTCTCTCGCCTGTCATCTTTCTCTGGGATTGTCTACTCTTTGTTAAAGCTAGCATAAAAATAGCCAAGTGTACCCATTTCTTTGAATCTTTTTTCTTTAAATGAAGACTCTAGTGTCATGTGAAACAAATATTAAATAAATTTGTATACTTTTCTCTTATTAATTTGATTTTTGCGGTAGAGGCCTCAGCCACGAACATAGCATGGGTAGAGAAAAAAACATTTTTTTTCTCCCCTACAACTGACTAACTTCTCATTGACCTTTCAACCACTGAGGTCTCTCTGCATCCAACAGGCCTCCACCAGTGGGGTCAGTGGTAGGTGGCATAGCCAGGTGATTCCTCATCCCGTATGCCTTTCAGTCTTTGTCACACTATGTTGAACTGCTCTGCACATGTGTCTGCTCTTCCACCAGCCTGTCAGTTCTGTGAGAACAGGGACCATGTGTTTTCCATCCTGCTGTTCTTGGGTTCTCAAAAGTTCCTGGCAACTGAAATGGTTTGGTAAGTGTTCGCTGACTGAATGTTAAAATGAACTAACATAATGCAGACATAGGAATCCTTCCCTAACTAAAAGAGTAACGCTGGGGCAAAATTCAAAATACACAATAATTAATTTTCAAAAAAAACAACTGTTTATATGATGGTAAAAATAAGTTGTTGTTCATTGAAAAAACTTAGGGAGAAAATTTTATATATTACATATATATATGTGTACACACATGCATATATGTCTACATATATATGTATATATGAAGTGTTAATTAGAAAGATAAAAGCACCCATAGTCCCAGAGTAAACAATTATGGAGGTTTAGTCTCTTTCTTTCTTTTTATGCAGACTCTGTACATAAAGTTATTTCCTCTACAGTTATATTCTGTATATGTTTCCCAGTTTCCTGGATTGCCAATCTAAAGCTCTGGGAGAAGTCCTAGCCCTGCCAGGTTCCCAGCCCCTCCTTACTCCCTGATAGTCTGACACCCTTGGTGCCCGTTCCCCACCCCACCCCACCATCCCCCCATTTTAGCCCTGTCATGCTCTCTACCTAACCTGGGCTCCACCCCATTTTTCTGTTCATTTCAATCCCAAAGATAGGTACTGATTCTGTACCTCAAAGAAGTCACTGCATCAGGCATGACGGAGGCACAGTGGAGACAGATTCTGTCTTCAGGGATGTATTAGCAGAGACAACACAAAAGACACAATACAAGACAACAGATGGTGAATATGGGGGTGTCTTGTGTAAAAGAAACTTATTTAGTAGAGGGATAGTTAAATAGTTGAAGGAAAGAGATGACTCTGAGCTGAGCCTTCAGGGCTGTTCTGAGTCTGACAGGTGGGGCAGGACATGCCAGGTGAGGAAACAGCCGCATAAGGAGAAATAAGAGAACTTCTTGAGGCTCAGCACAGTTGCTTCTTAAAATGCAGATTTCTAAACTTCTGAATTGAGGAAAGGTGACAGTGGCAGCATGATCTACCTTTTTAACAAGCTCCCAGGTGATGCTGATGCCACTGATCGACAGGCATTTGAGAAGATGAGAACATGTTCAGTCTGTAGCCATGGTTTTATGTCACAAGGCTGTGGGATATGGAACAGGGAATCAGAAATTGCAGATGATCTGTGGAAGGCGAATGACAACCTCAGCAGTTAATACTTATTTCCTGAGGCAAAAGAGAGCCATTGAAGGATTCTGAGCAGAGAAATGACATTATCAATGCTGTGATTCAGAAAAAGGAAAACCTATGGCTTAGTTCCTAATTGATAATTCCAACCAGAGTCTAAGTTGAGCTTTCAAAAGATGAAGGCCTGAAACTTCCACCTGGAACATGGAGTCAGTTAGTCAGGGTAAACCCAAGGCTTATGCATTTTTCAGTAATTCCACCATCTAGACAGAGACTGAAAGTTCAGAGGAAAGGCGTTAGTGGCAGAGACATTTTCATGGGGTTGACCTAAGAATGCAATAAGATCTTGCCTGCCAATTTGTGGTTTCTATTGATATTTCCCAGAATGAGAGAAAAATCATCCTTCAGCTTCAACTCTGAGGGAGTCTTACGGGGACTGCACCTCTCCGGAAGAGCTCCACTAACTAAAACCCTTGAGTTTGGGAAAATAAATGGTGGAACTAGCTGCTGGCAAACTGAACCCCCTTAAAAACATTACCTGCTATGTGTGCTCAATGCTCTTGGTTGACCTCATGCATAAAGGTGTTGATTCAAGCAAAATACTAGAAATGGAGATAACCGAGAAAAAGCTTCTTAATGTCAAGTGATAATCAGAGATAATTATGACTAATGCTTTATAAATCTCTGTCCTAGAATATTTGTTTAGTGTCTTATTTTCAACCACAAATAGATATTTCAAATTGTATAGTACATCTGTGGAGAAGCATTTGTGTAAAAATATAACTTATACACAAAATCCTTTTAAAAAAAATATGAGTATGGCATCATTTTATTTTTCAGTTATGGAAACAAGTTTCTCAAAGGCAGCGTTGTTTCACAGAAAGGTTATTATCTGGTTAAAGAAATGAGCGTTCTTTACTCACCTGTAATATTTCATTAAATTTTAGAAATTGTAAAACCCTGGAGATAAGTATAATTAATCTCCTACCCACCCCCTTTTTCAGATATGAAAACTGGGCACTCAGCTAGGTAAGTTATGGAAATGATACCTGAACCCATGTCTGTCTGAGTCCATGACTATTTATATCAAGAGGTCTTGATTAGAATCCTGGCTTTGACATCAGCTAGCTGTGGAATATTGGATAAGACACCTCCTCTCAGCTTTAATTTTACTTACCTGTAAAACAGAGTTAGATTTCATCTTTAAAATCTCCTTGCAAAGTACTCCATGAAGTACCCTGACTTTCACTAATTGCCTACTTTCGAAAATAAATGTAAATGTTACTAAAATCAAGTTATTTAGATGTTTCTTATTTCCTAAACTGCACTGAACATTGTTCAATCATTTCTGTTATAATATTTAAAATTATAACACAACTTTTATTTTATAGGTACTAAGTAGAAATACTGCTGTTCTGTTTTACTTGAAATAATTTGCCATTGCATTCAAAATTAAGAGAAAACAACACCAAAGCAAACATACAAAAAGCCACAATTAAAAAGATCACATATTAGGTTTTCTCTTATAAGTGAGAGCTAAATATTGGGTACATTTGGACATAAAGATGGAAAGCACAGATACCAGGAACTCCAAAAGTGGGGAAGGTGGGAGGGTAGTTAGAGTGGAAAAGTTACTTATGGACTACCACGTTCAATATTTGGGTGATGGGTACACTAGAAACCCAACCCTTACCATAGCATGCATGTAATACCCATATAACAAACAAGCACATGTACCCTCTGAATAAAAAATTTAAAAAAAATTAAAAATCAAAAGACAAGTCCATTCACTTCTATGTATTTTCCATTTTGAGTTTTTCTGTGTCCTACAGGTTATTTCAAATTGTTTTTCATTTGTGTACACATGGAGATTTTATTTCTTTTTGCTTTTGACTTCTGATTTAGTTGCATTATAGACAGTAAATACAATCTATACAAAAATTCTTTAAAATTATTGAGACTTATTTAGTGGGACAGTAGATTCACTACTAGTGGATCCATTAATAGTAATGTAAATCCAAGGCTATAAACTGATCTACATTAAATATATACATCTACATTAAATCAGGCTTATTAATGGTTTTGTTCAAATTTAAATCCTGAAATCTTCCACCATGTTGCTGAATTTTTTCAAATCTCTTTATATGCTGAGGATAATTCATTTGTGTATTTAGAATATTTATATTTTGATGAGGTAAACATTTTCATCTTTATACAATGATGATTCTATTTTGTTCATGGTCTGCTCTCTTGGTGTTTGCCTTATGTCTACACACACACACACACACACACACACACACATACAATAGCGCACGCAGACAAATAAATGATTGATATGTTTTTGTCGTTTTTGTTGTTGTTTTTTTTAATGTGGAATCTCGCCGCCAGGCTGGAGTTCAGTGGCTTAACTTGCCCCACTGCAAACCTCTCTGCTCAGGTTCAAGTGATTTAGTAGTCCAAACTTTCTTTGTTCTTAATTATTAGATGTGCCTTATAAAAGAAATGTACTACTAGGTAGTACATTGTTATTGTTTTTCATATATCCCACTGGAACTATTTTAGGTAGAATTTTAAATATAGGTTATTACTTTTTCTATTTTTACACACAAAACAGCTCTTCAAACCATACACACAGTTCTTGTCTTGCTTTTTTTCATTTAACACTGTATATCAAAGTGAGAGTTTTTGGCAGCAGTAAGTCTCTTACTGTTATTTACTATCTGCATCTATATCCTTAGTACTGAACGTTCAGTTCCCACTATGTACATTCTTATTATTACCAATATTTTCCTATCCAAGACCTACTTTGGATATTATTTCATAATGTGAAAATCCATCCCTAGGATAGGTTTCCAAAAGTGCAATTTCTGAGACAAAATGTCTATGTAATTGAATTTCCAAATGTCTTGCCAAGTTACCCTCTAAAAGATTGGACCAATTTAAACTCCGAAGAGTAATATGTGAGAATGTTCAAAGTCATTGAGAAGGCATTATCAAACTTTTAGATATCTATCAACTTGAAAGGTGAAAATGTAGTTTTAAATCTCATTTCTCTTAATATGATCATTAATAAGACATTAAGAACACTTAATGAGTTTCAGGGCATCTGCAGGTATTTGCAGGGGCATCTGTAGGTCCTTTTCTGTTAACTGATCATTATCTTTTACCTGCTTTTTCAATTTTAATGTTGGTCTTTTTCATACTCATTAAAAGCACTTTTTGTGTTAGATTAGCCCTTTGTCTATGAGTTGCAAACAATTTTCCCAGTTTTTTATTTATTTTGCCTTCACTTACATGTGTTATTTTGCCATGTAATTTTCTTTTATGTGGTCAAATGTATCACTTTTCTTTTATAATTTATAAATTGTGAATTATAGTTCACTCTAAGTTTATAAAGAAACATGGTTTCTATAATACTTCTAGTACTTTTATTATCTCACATTTGGTATGTAAATCTTTGGTCTATTTGAATTTTTTCTGATAAGTAATGTGAAATGTTGGTCAAATGTCATTATATTAATTTTTAGAAGCCTATATAGCTGATTGAGCATATTTGTTAACTGGTCCATAATTTGAACATTATTTTGAAATGCTGCTTTTGATCATATACTAAACTCTCCTACATATTTAGGTCTGTTTCTGGCCATTATATTCTATACCATGGCTCTGTCTCTGTTTCATTACCACATTGTTTAATTATTGAGGCATAATAGTATGTATTAATACATAGTAGGTCTAGCTGCCACTTTAACAATTTTAGAATCTACTGGCTATGTATATATGAATTTTTTCTATATAAAATTTAGGGTCAGCCTATGTACTCTTGGAGTCTGTCCTCACACTTCTCTTTGTATATCAGAAGATTATATTACATTAATAATTTAGGAATAATTGACATATTTATGATGTTCAGCCTTGCTAGCTGAAAACACAGTGTTTTCTTTTGTTCAAGACATTATTAGTGTCTCTCAGTAATGTTCACTTTACTCATGAGAATACATAATTCTCATGAATTTTATTCCTGGGAACTTAAATTTGTTAGTGCTATCGTAAATGGGTTATTTTTCTCATAGTATTTTTCAATTTTGTGGGGGAATGGGGGATAGGAAAACTTAATTTATATACATTATGTTGTACCATGCCATTCACTAAATTTCTTTTATTTACAGGCATTTCCCCAGTGGATTTTCCTGGGATTTTTAGCCAAAACTACATCATCTATAGATTATAAAATAATGTTGACCTCCTCTTTTCCAATTTCTATACATTTAAATTCTTCTGTCTAATTGCATTGGCCAGTACCACCAATAGAATGCTAAATAATTATAGTGAACATAGGCATCCTTTTTTGTTTCTAACTTTAGTGGGTCTTGTATTTCCAAATTAGGCATGATAATGATTTGGGGGTCAGATAGATATATTTTATCATGTGGAGAAAAATCTCTATGTATTCTCATTGAATTCCCTTTAATGTACTGAATAAATTTGAGTCATTTCAGCATCTAAGGAAAGAAATCACAAGATTTTTCTTAGATGCATTAATAGGGATGAATTTATATTAATAGATTTTCCATTGATATTGAATCACCCTTCCCTAATAAAAGAAACATGTTCATATTCTCTAATTTTCTGCTGGATATTTGTTAATATTTACTAGATTTACTCAATATACTTCTAGTTTTAATTGAAACTTTCTAGGCTTTTAAATTACATGTTATAATCATACTTATAAAAAGCATTTGAAAATTTTCTCCACTACTATATTTAGGAAAGAATACAAAGCATAGCACATATTAAATATCTATTCCATTCATTCATTCATCATCTACTCCATCTATCTATCTATCTCACTAATTCATCTATAGTCTGTCTGCTTTGTTCATCTACGTATTTGTTTTGAGATGGAGTCTCTCACTGTTGCCCAGGCTGGAGTGCAATGGCACAGTCTCGGCTCACTGCAACCTCTGCCGCCCGGGGTCAAGCAACTCTCTTGGCCTCTCGAGTAGCTTGGATTACAGACACTTGCCACTAAGTCTGGCTAATTTTTGTATTTTTAGTGGAGACAGGGTTTCACCGTGTTGTCCAGGCTGGTCTTAAACACCTGATCTCAGGTGATCCACCCAACTTGGTCTACCAAAGTCCTGGGGTTACAGTCATGAGCTACTGCATCCAACCATACTAAATTGTTTCTGTAAAATCATTTACATTAGGTTCGTCTTCTGGAAATAGTTATTTTACTCATTTTTTATTGATTCTCTGGAAATCATTCCACTTACATTTGTAAACCTTTTTCACCAGTATTATTAAACTATATTTTGTAAAAGTCTATACACACTGGGTTTCAAAATGATTTGCATAAAATTGAGAAAAGAAGTCTTTAGATAGTTTCCATATTCGTTGATTCTATAGTTTTTTGTTTGTTTGTTTGTTTGTTTTGAGATGGAGACTTGCTCTGTCACCCAGGCTGGAGTGCAGTGGCAGGATCTTGGCTCACTACAACCTCCGCTTCCTGGGTTCAAGCAATTCCCCTGCCTCAGCCTCCTGAGTAGCTGGGACTACAGGCATGCACCACCACACTCTGCTAATTTGTGATTTTTAGTGGAGACTAGGTTTCACCATGTTGGCCAGGATGGTCTTGATCTCTTGACCTCATGATCTGCCGGCCTCAGCCTCCCACAGTGCTAGGATTACAGGCGTGAGCCAACGCGCCCGACTTTATATTTCTTCTTTTTGAAGCAGCTACCTTGTCTGGGGTAAATACCCGGGGTTCATCATCTCACGCCAGGAAAATTTATGGCGATTCTCACCAGGGACAATAATAATGAGGAGTTTAGGAGTGGAGGTTTAATAGGCAAAAGAAAGAAAAAGAGAAAGGAAAGCAGCTCTCTCTCTAGTGAGAGAAAGGGGACTTTGAGAGCTAAAAAACTGGCAGGGGCAGATGTGTCAAATTTTATAGTCAGGCTTGAGGAGGCAGTGTCTGATTTACATAGCGCTCACAGATCATTTCTATCAAGTTTGAGGTTCACATAGCTCGCAGAGCAGGCTGGCGGCCCCACCCTAACTATGCAAATGAACTTTCCCCTTGGTCAGTGCCATCCTGTCTGCTCCTTACTGTACAGGTGGCTGACAGAGAAGGGAAGATAGAGCTTCCATTTTGAACATGATTGGCACAACTGCCAACACCTGTGTCTGTCTGCAGCTCGAATTTTTTTACAGGCTGCTCCTTGTTAGAAAGGAAAGTGATTTGGGGCTGCTTTTCATTAAAAGGTAAACCTTACCAAGGACTTCCATATCCTCGCTATCTGCCTAAGTAATTTTTTCTTAACTCCTGTATCATTTTCATGTACTTTCTTATCTTGTATATATGTGCTTTCTTCACTTCTACTCCTTTTTTATTGATTAGTTTGTGGATCATTTATTTTATCAGTTTGGTCAAAGACTTGACTTTCGATTTGAGGACTAAATTCTGATTTTTTAAATCTTGCCCAGATTCCTAAGGTGTCTGGGGTCATACCCTACAAACCATAAATTCTCATCAGATGGGCTTTATTTAACCATATATATCGTGACTTACTTTCCAAACTGACTCTGGCATAACATTAGGACACAAGGAAGAAAATCACATATTTTACCCGAAAGCATGTTTCTTTGCCACATCGTGAAATGCCCCTGCAAAGCTGTTGTTTGTGGGGGAAGGTTTGCATCCGTAAAGAATCTCTATTAACATAGCTAGATCTTTTTCTTCCATACCCTCCCAGTTCTAAAGAGCTTAACTAAGAGTCTAGCACCTTTAAAAATCTGAATAGGAAATACTCGTCATCTATTGTCTCTAAGGGCAACCACTATAAGAATTCAAAAGAACCCTGGTCTCCACAGTCTTTTATCTTAACCTGAACATTTCTTTTCTCTCCATCCCAGGTCTTCAGACAAACTCAACCAATTGTCAACCAGAAAATGTTTAAATTTACCTATAGCCTGGAAGTGCCCCGCCCCACTGCTTTGAGTTGTCATGCCTTTCTGAACTACATTTCCAACCAATGTATTTCTTAAATGTATTTGATTGATGTCTCATGCCTCCCTAAAATATATATAAAGCCAAGCTGCACCTCACCACCTGGCACATTGTTCCTTGCGGACCTCCTGAGGTCTATGTGTCATGGGCCATGGTCAGTCATATTTTACGAATAAATCTCTTCAAATATTTTAGAGTTTGACTCTTTCGCTGACAAATTTATTTACTCCTCTTCTTTCCTAATTAACTTATGCATTTATTTTCAAAATTCTGCTTTTTTATTTGTTTTCTTTATCTATTTTATTTAGATGATTATTTTATTTCATTTTTATTGATGCAGACACTTAAAATTATTAATTTGTTCTTTGAGCATCTCTTTAACTGCAATAAAATAGGTACAAATCTTAGTTTTCAATTTATAAATAAATTCTTTTTAAAAATACATGATTTTGGCCGGGTAATGTGGCTCATGCCTGTAATCCCAGCACTTTTGGAGGGCCAGGGCGATCATGAGGCTGGTGAGATCGACCATCCTGGCTAACATGGTGAAACCCTATCTCTACTAAAACTTCAAAAGATTAGCCGGGTGTAGTGTGGTATTGCTGTCTCAGCTACTCGTAGGCTGAGGCAGGAGAATGCCATGAACCTGGGAGGCAGAGCTTTTGCAGGAGCCGAGATCATTTCACTGTACTTCCTGCCTGGGAGACAGAGTTAGACCCGCCTCAAAAAAGAAAAAAAATACATGATTTTTACATGTAAATTAAAAAATAATTAAAATGCACTTCAGAATCTTTCTAATGTGTTTTCCTTTATTATTATGCATCATAGACTTGCCTTATTCTTTTCTATATCTACCTAATATTCCATTCTCCAAATTAGTTGACATTAATTTTTATTTTAATGGGTTTTTTTTGCAACTATGAACATTGCTGCAATAAACATCTTTTGTTATATTCAATATACATGAGAGATTTGTTTATCAATTGGTGTTTTTATTTCTATGCATTAGAGTCATGAGGGATTTCTCGGAGTTGAATAGTATGTGTAATTACAGTTTTAATAACTATTGCCAAATTGCTTTTTAAAAAGATTATTCCTGGCCTGGCATGGTGGCTCATGCCTGTACTACCAGCACTTTGGGAGACCGAGACGGGTGGATCACCTGAGGTCAGGAGTTCAGGACAAGCCTGGTCAACATGGGGAATCCCTGTCTCTACAAAAACACAAAAATTAGCCAGGTGTGGTGGCATGCACCTGTAATCTCAGCTACTCATGAAGCTGAGGCCAGATAATTACTTGAACCCAGGAGGCAGAGGTTGCAGTGAGCCGAGATCATGCCTCTGTGCTCCAGCCTTGAGACTCAGTCTCAAAAAAAAGAAGAAAAAAAAGATTATTCCTGATATCCTTATCATATATTAATGTCTTTTGGATCTGTAATGATGTCTTCTTTTTCATTCCTCATATTGATATTTGGTAATTTTGTTCTCTTTATTTCTTTATCAGTTTTGCTAGTTTATTAGTTATATTCATCTTTTCAGAAAATACGTTTTGGTTGTGGCAATTTTCTCTCTTGTACAATTGGTTTTTATATTATGGAAGTTTACTTTTTTTTCTTCAATTTTTAAGTTTAGGTACATGTGTAGGATGTGATTTGTTACATGGATAAACATGTGCTGTGGTGGTTTGCTCCATCATCTAGGTAGTAAGCCTAGCATCCATTAGCTATTCTTCCTGATGCTCTCCCTTCCTGTGCACCCCTCCTCTGACAGGCCCCAGTGTGTGTTGTCCATGTGTTCTCATCATTCAGCTCCCATTTATAAGTGAGAATATGCGGTGTTTGGTTTTCTGTTCCTGTGTTAGTTTGCTCAGGATAATGACTTTCAACTCCATTCACGCCCTAAAATTCTTTCATTTTAAATTGTGTTCCCTCTTTGACATAAGGGTTGCTTAAGGTTTTTTTTGTCGTTGTTGTTGTTTTGTATTTTTAGTTCCACCTGGACTCATATTTTTATTTCTTAGTTTTGTAATTCAATGCTAATTTCAGTTAATGGAAAACAGAGAATAGCATCTGTGTATTCCTACTTTTTAGATTTATCAAGATTTACTTTGTGCCCTAATACATGTTCAGATTTTATGAGTGTCCTATGCTAACTTAATAAAATGTATGTATTTTCAATTTTCTGAGTTAAAAATTAAGTTTTTATCAATCAGATATGACTGATTAAATGTTATTAAGCCTTTTGTGCTTGTTATTTTTTTCCACTTTTTGAAGCATTGACCAAGAGAAATAAATTAAAGTTGCTGCAAGTAGTCTGTTTCTAATTCTTCCTTCTTATGTTTCCTGAAATTTTGATTTGTGAATCTTGATGCTATGTTACTTGGTGCAAACATATTCAAAAGTGTTAGGTCTTCTTATTTTGAACAGAATGTTAACATCATCATGTGTCCTTTTTTGTGCAATTTAATGCTTTTTGGACTACACTCCACTTTTTCTGTGTTAACATTCTTTAAATTTTTTTTTCTAAAGCTTTGTCTTATGAGTATCTACTATAAAAAGCAGCAGAGTTTTCTTTTTGAAACAATTTGGAACACCCCCCCATTTATAAAGTTACTGTTTCAATCATGATTTGAACAGAAAAATTAAAATCATTCTATGCATTTTAATTAGAGAGAATTAAAGGTTTATACAACCACTGGAACCATTGAAAAAGACATTGTCAGCAAACTGTCTTAAGAAAATCTGGAAGTGCCTATATCGCAATCAATGATTTCAGCTGCCTGCAGCACCAAAGTGGGTGATTCTACGCGAAATCCCAAAGAGAAATGAACACCAATTTTCTCAGTTGCCTACACACAGAAGGTGTAAGCTCAGTTAATTTCTCACAGCACTGTGTTTCTCAGGAAGGCCCAGAAACTACCCCTGATGACCTGATTTGGCCTGCTCAAGGTTTGGCAACTGTCTTACTAGGACATCTAGTCAGTAAGTTTTAGTCAGTGTGGTATCATCTATGTATTGGGCCAGCAGATTCTCCTGTAGGATAGCAAGCTGATCAAAGAAAGTGAAAATATGGTTCCATTGTCTTCAGGCTGCTTTTATTTCTATCAAGAAATTTGTTGTCATATCCTTTGTAGGTTATTTCACTTTCCACTTTGCCTGACTTTTAAATTCTTCTCTTTATCAAATTCTATTGTTCTACAGTTTCAACATGATGTACCTTAGCACAGATTTCTTTTGTTTCATCCTGCTTAGGGTACATTAGAATTTCTGAATCACAGTAACACTCTCAACATTTGCCTCAGAACAAGTAGGTCTTTGCAATTAAAAAAAATTATGTTAAGTTCAGGGGTACATGTGCAGGTTTGTTACACAGGTAAACTTGTGTCATGGGGTTTGTTGTACCAGATTATTTCATCATGCAGGTATTAAGCCTAATACCCATTACTTACTTTTCCTGATTCTCTCCGTCCTCCCACTCTCCTCCATCCAATAGGCTGCAGTGTGAGTTGTTTCCCTCTGTGTGTCCATATATTCTCACCATTTAGCTCCCACTTATAAGTGAGAACATGTAGTATTTGGTTTTCTGTTCCTGTGTTAGTTTTCTAAGAATAATCGTTTCTAGCTCCATCCGTGTCCCTCCAAAGGACATGATCTCATTCTTTTTATAGCTGCGTGGTATTCCGTGGTATATATAAAACAAGACAGTTTTTTGTGTGTCACTGTTTCAAACTCTGGATTCAGCTCACTATTTTTTTCAGAGAGAGGGAGGAAATATACATTTCTCTTTATTTCTTGAGAAACCAAAACATAACACAAAGTTTATTATGTCCAGCATCTAGTTAGTTATATTTTATTGAGAGGCCTTCAGAGTACTGTCAATTGAAAACATTTAGCTCAGACTATCTACCATAAATTTCATGTCTGAAATAACTATATTTGTTAAAATAATGTTAGGGTTCTTAATTATTTAAAACATCATCAAAACACTTGATATTTTTAAAATGGAAAGTCTGTAACTACACTCATAATAAATGCATAATTTATAGACATTAAAAACATTGTCTTCCTTTAATCACTATCCCAGAGCTAAATTCTGATTCTTCCTGTTTTGCTCCTCAATGCTGGTAACATTCTGAAGCATTTACCCTGTTCAAGAGTTATAAATTCTAAATTTCATGCTCTTTTCCTGAATTATGTATATATGAATATATATAATTATATATAATGATGCTAAATAATTTACTATGAATATATATTCATAGTATATACACTACTCATAGTGTATATATACACACACACAAATATATATATATCTTATATATATTATTTAGCTTCATTCATGAGTAATTTGATGCTTCCTCTTTTAATGTTTTGGACCAAGAGATGATGCAATGAAACATGGTCTTGAGAGTCAAAGAAAAAAAAAGAAAAGACCAACTCAGTGTATTGATAGCTTTAGAAAATCTAAATGAAATGGAGCATTTGCCAGCATTAACATTACTGTAATGAGAGCGTCACTTCTGGACTGGCCCATATCCACAGGAGTAAGAAGTTTTGGAAAAGATTCACTGAAATTCTTTTTGCCAATCTTCTTAAACATTATCAAAAGATACTAGTATCATTGCTTTCTTTGAAAGTAATGTATACCCTATTTTTGTTATATTTATCCTGTCAAATCAACCATTTATTGATTTTATATATATGCAATTATGTATATATGCAATTTAGAATTTCTATTACCCATTTCATTCCAGATGCTAAATTCTTCTTATGTCATATTTACCTACTCATTATTTTCATAAAGATGGCAAATATAAATATTATTGATTACTATTATCCACATGGCAAACATGAAGCAGGGAGTGATCAATTGTCATTATGCCAGGTTAAGAACCTAAGGCTCTCTTTAATTTTACGCAAGAGTTTGTTTTCTAAAACCTCTTAAAATATAACCAACCCAGAGGAGCCTGAATAGTCTAAAGGCTATCATTATCTATCTTGCCTCTAAAAAATTAAAGGTTCCTATCACAGCCCTAGTTTTATAAACTCATTTTGATAATTTCAGGCTGAATTTTTTCTGGATGTTTCTAAAGGATTTTTGCCAGTTTCATAACCAAGAGAACGCAATGAGTGAAGAGAAAAAAATATATACTCAAATTTCTTCTTTACCACAAGGGTCTAAGCAATGATTGTAAACTTAATGCAGTGAGCCATCATTCCCCCAAGTCCTTTTTGTCCATTTGTTTCATCTGGGCTTCACCTCAGGTGCCACACTGCTCTTTGGTCCTTCCTCTGCCCCTCTTCTGCAGTAAACAGAACTCGCCTCACTGCAATCCACAACCTATCCACATATCCCCTATTCCGTCTCTGCCCTAGATTCTACTCCATGAGTTTAAGTCCTGTCTTATTTTACTCTCATGCCCCATGTGGTTCTCTTGTTACATAATCATTGCTGTTATTGCTCTCACTTTTATAGACAAGGAAATTGAAGCTCAGGGAGATAAAGTCACTTGGCCTGCTACCAGCTTGTAAGTAAAAGAGACAGAGTTTGAAACAGATTTGTTTGAGTTCAGAGATTCACTTTAACCCTAGATGGACATTTTTCTACGTCCCTGATAAAGACATACCAGAGACTGGGTAATTTATAAAGAAAAAGAGGTTTAATGGACTCATGTAGCTGAAAAGACCTCACAATCATGATGGAAGATTCCACATGGCTGAAAAGGCCTCACAATCATGACGGAAGGTGAATGGCACATCTTACATGGTAGCAGACAAGAAACAATGAGAGTCAAGCAAAAGAGGAAACCCTTATTGTTGAATCTCTGTTTTGTGTTAGGGAAACGCCACACTTTGAGATCAATTTAAGAGTCCTTTATTAGCCGGCCACTGGCGTACTACTCAAAATTCTCTCTGGCCCCAGGAAGGAGCTGATTTTCTTTACACTTGGGTTAGGAAGGGGAGGGAGCTCAGTTGCACAATTTTACAGAAGCAGCCATGTAAAAGCAAAAAGACAAATGGTTACAGAGAAACAAAGAGTTCCAAGTAGGGGCTCTAAATCTTTCTCATAAGATGTTATATGTGGCTCACAGACACAAACTCAAGGTTTTTATGGTGTTATCTCTTGAGCAAACTCTGGGAACTTCGTGACATTGCTTGCCTTAGTACCTTATCATCAGTTAGTTGGACCCTTTGATATGTTGGAGAGTCTGCTTAAACAAGTTAACTCCTGAGGAAGGGGGTGGGTGAGTCCTTGAAGCCTTGCAAATGATGGAGTTTCAAATGGAGCTCCCTGCCTGGCTTCTCTACTAAGGGAGAGCTTATTCATGTGGGAAACAAGGCTAGGTGATTAGAAAGGAAGAGTCTAAAACAAAGTTAGTAAAATCAAGGTTAGGTATTACAATTTATAAAACCATCAGATCTCTATGAGACTACCACTACAGAATATAGGGAAACCACCCCATGATTCAAAGGCTGGCTCCCACCAGGTCCCTCCCACAACAGGTGGGAACTATAGGAGCTGCAATTCAAGATGAGATTTGGGTGGGGACACAGCCAAACCGTATCAGTCACACACGTTTTCATCTTTGCCTGATGTCTGTGGATAAAGTTGGAAAGCTGCTCAGGGAAACATCATCCAATGTCCCACCTGTAGTTCTCCAAAACCCCTGCTTGTCCTGAGGCAGGGCTGACTTGTCTGACTCTGGTTGAGTTCCTAGGGAATCTTTCCCCACAGGGCCTATGTTTTCTCCTCCCAGGGATATTTTGTCTCGGTGCATGAACGTATACAGTTACAGTTCGCATCTGTCTAACTGCTGTTTGCCTATTCTTCATGGGATAAAATTAGGCCAATGTCTTGCCATTAAACTTTCTCTGAAAGACTTAGAAAGTCTCAGGCAGAAGGTTCCTCCAGGAAAGGCACTTAAAAAGATTACAGGACCTCAAATAACTCAATAAATTAAACACCCTTGCATATAAATGCAATCCTGGCTTTTATATGATATATTGCTAACAGACTAGAAGATTCTCTGGGGCAAGATCTGCGTCAAATTGTTGAATGTTCCTTATATATTCTATGCATCAAAATGATACAGGAGGAGGACAGGGAAGTGCTGGGTAAAGAGAGGTGGGTTCCCAGGTGAGGGGTCCACCCTCGGGCCTGTGCCCACGGACTCAGGTGGAGGATGCAGGTAATCTGTTTTCACGACCAAATGTTGCATTTTCCAAGATCAACGTGGACTATCACACCCCCAGTCCTGTGTGTATAAAAACCCTGAGACCCTAGCAGGCACAGACACAAGCAGCTGGACATCGGAAGAACACACGGGCAGAAGAACACACCAGCAGAACACACCGGAACAAACCAGCAGACACCAGCAGGCCATCAGCGGGCGCATGCAGGAAAGCTCAGCCGAGGACAGTCAGAGGAGAGCTCCACTGCTGGGTGGCCTGACTCCAGGGGAAGACTTCTTTCCCATGCATTCCATCCAGCTTCTGGCTTCCTCATCCACCTCCCTGAGAGCTATCACCATTCAAAAAACCCTTGCACCTATCCTCCAAGCCCATGAGTGATTCAATTTTTCTAGTACACTAAGGCAAGAACCCGAGGATACAGAAAGCCCTCTGTCCTTGCGATAAGTCAGAGGGTCTAATTGAGCTGACACAAGCTGCCTGAGGATAGCTAAGCTGAAAGAGCGAGCTGCAGTGTAATGCGTGATGCCCACTGGGGCTTCAGGAGCTGTAAACACTCAACCCTAGATGCTGCCCTGTGGTTGCCCCACATGAACCTTGTCTTATTCTCTGTTCCATAAACTCTCGGAGATAGCAAACTGGGGCCCAGGAGGAGACTGGTCTTAGAGATTTGTACAATGTATTTTTTTTTCCATGAATAAATGCTCAACAGAAAAAAATTAGGAACTTTCAAATAAAAATCCAGATTTTAGACACTTCTTGCAATATCAAGAGATGAAGCAGCACTGGACCCCCATGTCTGCTTAACAGCCATAGGTTGGAGTGAAAAGCAACTGTCTCTTGCAAGGGGTATGAGCTCCCGTGTCTCTACCTCTTCTTGTGAAATTGCAAGCACTGAGGCCAAAACTCATTGCTGGTAACTTTGACACACTATTGTTTTTCTTCTAGCAGAGTTAAAAGGCCAGTAAAACAATTCATAGCATCATTTCTCTATCCAAAGTGACGAAATCAAAGACTGTACGTTTCAAGAAAATTGATGTGAACATATTTTTTTGCAAAGATGAAGACTATTCCTATGAGTTTTATGTAAAGAATGTTTGTGATCAAAGAAAAGACCTAAGATATCCTGAAAAATAATTTATGGTAAAAGTTATAAAAATATGTTGAAGACACGCTTATTTAAAAACAATAAAAAATGAAAGATATTTAAAATATTTTGTTTTTCAAAGTGATGTTGCTGTGAAACACAATTATGATGTGTGAGGGCAATTCTGTTTTTCATCTTGAGACCCTGGTCTAGAGGATTGGATTTCATTAGCCCATTTGGAATGTTTCATTTATAATTTAATTTTGTTACAATAATAATTCTGTTATATGAAATTAACATTTTTGGAGCTACAGTTTGTGATACAAAGATGTATAAAACATACCCTTTGCCCTCAAGCAACTCTCTAGATGTTGACTCATTCATTATTTCAGAAAACATTTATTGAGTCCCCCTGAGGGTCAAACACTGAGTTGAACGGGTGATACCAAGATGAATTATAGAGTCTCATCTCATAAGAAGCTTACGGTCAAATTGGAGAGGCTTATAAGTAAGCAAGTACAGTATAGTGTGGCAGTGGGTGGGCTCAGGGCACAGTGGGATCTTACAGTGGAAAGAGTGAAGAAGCAGGGGCAGGGAATGGAAGGTAATGAGAAACAGAGCCAGGTAATCTGTTGGGAGTCAATTCTCCATGGGGTAACATGTTGTCCTGCACATTTTATAAGCAGAGGCACAGAGTGCCTTTTACTCTGGAAACTCTTTTAAGGACACCTGTACAGCAAATAGCCTTGGAAGATAAAGATGTCTCTCTGTAGAGCAAAGGGTGGGCATGCTTACCATCCTCTATAGTAAAGGTAATGTCTCCCTCTGGAGACTGTCCATCATAGGATTTGAGTTCCTTAAGCTCAGGGTTCTTCTCCTAGTATTACAATCCATTGAGTATGCAGGTGTCATCTAGGCCTGTCCACATTGCCCTCATGGGGTGTGAAGGCAAGGGGAACTGATGCAAATATGTTGATCCTTCTGCTGCTCCCCTTGCCATGAATAATAATGTTCTTTGTCTCTGACCCAGGAGTCTCACTTCTGCTAGCATCCATGAAACTGTAGCAGACTAGTTTCTAAGCTTATAAGCTGAGTACAATCTCAGACTCTTCACAGTTCTTTGTATAGCCTGTTGGCAGAATTTTGTCCTGTTTATCCAAAATCTTGTGTATCTAGGTTGGAGGAGGGATGTATTTATTTATTGGAGTTAAAAAACAAAATAGATTGTGGTGTTTTGAAAAAATAGAGTCAAAGACCCTTCCTATCGTTGCTCACATTTCTGTGTGGGTGAAGTACAGGAAACATAGACATCAAAGACAGTCTAGAGGGATATAGAAGGAAAGTTTTCACAAAACAGCAGCATGTGATCCAAGATAGTTGTGCTGCATTGGAGACATAATTATTACTGCTCACCATCTAGAGACTGGGTCATGAAATAGGAACTTCAAGCTTTTTCTAATTTAATTTTTTGGTTTTACCAGTTAATGGCAGTACGTTAGCTGCCTGATTCCAATAGTCCTACCTTGCACGTTCCTCCACACCTTCATCTCTTCCAGCTCCAGCCAGACAGCGCTGTACTCCCAGCCAGGACCCTGAAGGCATGCAAGGTCCCTTCTGTCATGCTTACTTCTGAACCTTGGTGAATTCTTTCTGCTCATTATGTCATTATAACGGGGAGGGGTTCCTTTTCAGTGCCTGTTTATGGTTGAACTTGTTACCATGCTTGAACCTGTTAAAGAACCAAAAATAGCTACACCTCTAGAGAAGTTACATTCTGAAGCTGGTTTAGGTTTTATGTAACTGCTCTCTCTTCCTTGGATGTGTCTATTTCTGCCTCAAACTTTTCCTGTTCATAAAAAGCGTAGCTATTTTGATTGGATTTGCATTTGTTCTGTCACGCAGAAGCACACTGACATCCCTCAGGGCAATGCCGGATTCACAGTCAAATGAGCACGTTCTTCTCCCTCTCCCTAGCATTTCATCTCTGTAAGAAAGTGACCAGCCACTAGAGTGGTAGCATTGTTAGAACAGCCACACTTATCACAGAGATGTTTAAACAGGCAAATTAAAACAAGTCAGGAGAAGGTGGCTAATCCAATTAATTAGGAAGAGAGAACTTCCAGCAGAAGGCAAAGTGGGAGACTCACCATGAGGCTTAGCGCAGCCATGCACTGCAAAACATAGATGTGCAACTGCCTATGTTTTTCACAGCCATCCTGCTTCTCCTCAGACATGCACCACTCAATCATTAGCCTATAAAACAGGTTTTGTTTTTTTTTGTCTGTGCTTTTTCAGGTGAATGTAAGGGTGGGGGGGTTGAGGTGGAGTTGGAGAAGGGGATTTATTAAAGAAGAAAGACCAGAGGGGTGAGAGGCTAGAATTTATTAGAAATGGCACAAGTAAACAAAGTTTAATGGAAGAGTTTATGTTTGACTGAAAGTAACAGTGAAAGAGGGAGTGGAGATTATATATCAGACACCAGGCTGGGTTTAGAAGACCAGTCCAGGCAGGGTGATGCCAGATGTCATGCTTTCCATGAGAGTCTTTTTAAAATATCTATTTTTAAAACTTTTAAAAATCTCTTTTAAAACTCTATTTTTGCAGATATTGGCATTGCTCTACTCTGGAAAGACTTTAAAAGTCCACTCAACTACAGTTCTTTCTTCATTTTTTTTCTCTCTCTGCTTGCTAAATTAACACCAAGCTCACAGACCCAGATTATCTTTGCCTAAAGGAAGGCAGCACTTCTGTGCTTGTTGAGATGGCAGTTTATCGCCCAGTTGAAATGCAGTCTTTTAGGATTTGTGCTGCTTTTCTCAAGCTCTGTGCTAATCATCCTGTTATCATCTCTGTCAGGTTTGTTGATGATAATCAGGCTTCATTCAAAGGTAGGCATATCTGAACACAAGTAGCTAAGCTTACATCCAACGATGAGTTCTTTCTTTTGCAAACAGCTAAATCTAATACAGTTTTAAACTATGAGTCACCTTTTATTAAGGATAAAAGCCACCTATCACCTTCCATCTGTGTATTTGCCTATTTTGATGCAAGAACCATTGATACACTCTATTTAGTTTCATAAACAAGAAAATGCAAGTCAAAATTCCTGGTGATTTGTTTACTGGTCAATAATATAGCCAGAATCAGATTCAAGTACTCAGTGAAATGTCTATATGGAGAGTCATTAAGAACTTAAAAATATTTAGGTTGGTGCAAAAGTAGCCTGCAGTTTCATTCAGTGCAAAGGCAAAACCACCATCGTTTTGCACCAACCTAATGTCTTTCCCTCAATGTTCACTCACAGGCTTTGGTATGAACACTAATTTTGAATTTGTGACAAAAGTAAATCTAGGTAAAGACAGAATTTACACAGTGATGTATCAAGCTAAAGAAATTGTTTTCCCTTTTTTTCTAGGCAGAGCGATTTTGAAAGAAACACTTTGATAGACAAATAAAGGGAAAGAATGGGATCCTGCAGTCTGCTCAGGCTTTAAAGGATGATTTCTATATACTGTGCATTAGACAAAGAGAAGACTTTGTTACCCTCCTTGGGAAGAAGAAAAGAGGAAAGGGAGAAAAAAGAGGGAGAGACTTTAGCCATTGACATGCTAAATGGCTGTGCTTGGAAAAAAAATGTGATTATTTCCTATGACTCTCCCGGTCAGTAGCCAAACAAAATACTTTGTGGGGATAGAATTTTGTTGAAACCAGGGAGCTGTTTAACTCATTTGTCCAGGCTGATTGATCTACAGTGAAAGTTGCTACTCTCATTGAGCATACATTTAAGAGAGGATAGAGATAAATAAATTAACAAACATATAAACAATACAATTTAATAGAGTGATAAAAGTTTCAAAGAAAGAAACACTTGGATAATGAAAGACAGTTGACTAGTGTTGGGCTGGCTAGAGATGGTGAGGAAAAGACACTTTAAGGAGGTGACATTATGCAGAGGCAAGCAGATACCCCTCCTTCTTCCAAAATAATGCATATTCAAATGTTTTGCTAGTTGATTGTAGAGAATAAAAGATGAAATGACAGTTTTGATGTGCAAGGGGCTCACGAACTAAGAGGAGAAACAAAATACAACAAAATGAAAGACGTTTAACACAATTCTACAAACTCATTCAGAAATACCGCTTCAACATTAATCCAGTTGGAATTAATCTCTATGAGAATTGGAAGCATGACTGGTTAGCTCTATGTTAACATCTCTCTGGACAAAGGAGAGTGTGTTAGTCAAGTCTCTTGGCTGCAAACTTCAGAGTCCAACTCAAGCTTGCTTAATTGAAATAGGGAATTATTGAGGGAACTCAGAGGGGCTGTCAGAAGTGGTGGAAAAAATGGATGGCAAATCTCGGAAATCAGACAGGAAACAAGACGGTTCCTAAGACTGTGCAGCAGCAAAAATGTGACCAAGATGCCACCAGGTCATCATTTCTCTAAGCCACATTGGCTTCTGGGGACACTGCCTCCATGAATGAATGAATCTCAGCCTGGCAGAGTCACTCATAGACTGTCTCACATCAATCAAACAAATTCTGACAGTCCTGTGCACTTTGGACACTCCCACAAACTTCAAAGTCTCAGGCAGGTATATCCAATCAGTCAAGCTAAAAGACAGTTCATTTTCCAGGTCTCAACGGGGAGGGAGAAGGTAAGCCTGGCTGGTTTCCTTTTGGTTTCAACAACGAGAAATGAAACTCCCTATTCTGCTAAGACTCGCACAAGGAATACCTTGAAACAGGAAAGAGGATTGAAGTTTGGGTAGGAAAAATGTCAAATATTCCAAAATATGTTACTATGGTTGCCCCTAGCTGCATTTACATCTTTATCCCCATACTAATATTTTAAAATAAAAAGCTCTTGTCTAATGTGACTATTACTTGTATTGTCAAAAATGTGCCACCCAATTCCAGTACTAGAATCCCTCCATCTCTAGACCTGTCCCAACCTCACTTCCACAGTTTCTAACATAGAGCCACTTCCAGCTACCACGCCTCCCCTAGGCCAACAGCATTATCATCATCTGGGAACTGGTTAGAAATGGAAATTCTCCAACCACAACCTGTCCCTAATGCATTGCAACCTTTACACATAGGGCTCAGCCATCTGAATTTTAAGAAGCCCACTGGATGATTCCACGTTTTATTATGGAAGGATCTTGGTCTTTGTTGGTCCATTTTTGTATAACTAGTAGTCTTCTGTTAGTTTTTTCCACTGGACATGGTAGGACTAGTACCCCAGGGGCTTTCTCAGTTCCATAAATCCTCCTTCCATTCCCCTTGGTGAAACAGTCATCTTTGGCTACCTAATAAGTTTAATTCTTATTTTATTTAAGATTAAAATTTTATCATTCACTTTTCTTTTTTTTTTTTTTTTTTTCATTGCATGAGTTTCGTAATGACTATCAGCCGTTTGTGTTGACACTTTGATGCACTGTCCCAATCTCCCTTCTGGAATAAAAAACCCAAAAATCTAGCTGCTTTGGGGATTGCCTCCATTAAAGAGAGCCATTTCACTGGACTTCACACCCCCTTCCAGGGTGGTCCACATCCAGTAACTGATTGCTTCATAGGTGTAATGGACCGACCCTCTCCTTATCCAGTTTAGGACAATGTTGAAGGATCAACAGAGCTTAGCTACTTATAGGGCCAGCTGAGGCTTCTTTTGAAGCTACAACACAATGTGACTTTCCCCTCTGCCAGGTCCTGCTTCCTATTCCTTCCCTTCCACAGGTGTGGCTTTCCAGAACACTCCCTGATAAACCTCTATGCTAAGCCCCATCTCATATTCTGCTTCCTGGGGAGACCCACCTGTAAAACCATTTCATTCCAAATCTAAGGAATAATTGTTATATCCACTGGGAGAAACAATTCTTCATTGAATATTAACACTCAAAACTCCAGAAATCCAAAGTTGCAAGAATAAGACACAAACATTTTGTGAGTGGATCATTGTTTTCTGAACACATTTATTCTGACATGAAACTAACTACTTCATACTTTGCTGGTTCAGAGCATCTCTAACTCATCCAGCAGTTCTGCACCACCATCTCTCATGACGTTGTCTCCAAGCTGGCATTGTAAGAAAAATGGCAATCATTCTTTTTCTCATTTTGCTAGGGCCAGCTGTTTCTGGATACAGAATAAAACCATTGACTGACTTTGTTGATGTCCTAATGGAAAGCAGAACATTGTTTCTCATCAAGATTTATATCAAGAGGGATTATTTCCAACAGAAAAGTTGTCGCCACAGCCAACCAGCCATTGACATAGGGCTATGGAGACTTCAAGCTGGATGGCAAGGAATTATATGGGATGGGGAAAATAAACTCCAGCTGGGAAAAACAGGAGCAACATTGCATGTAGCTGGCTAAGCTTTAGATAGTTGCATAAAACTGGAAAGCAGTCTGGTTTGTCACAAGATTGAAAGTAAACTTTATAAATACTGTCAGGATTCAGACATGTCCATCAATATACATACAAATATTTGATGCATCAGCTAGTTACTCTCACACATTTAAAAAATGGGGTCTGGGGCATTCAATCTCCAGTGAGCACAATTTAAATTAATTTATATGCCCTAAGGTAAAAAAAAATAACCATTTTATTTGAAATATTAGATAAGTCTGACTTTCATAATTGAGATGACTCTTCTCCCTAGTTAGCCTAATAACTGAATGTTCTGTATGTGTTGCATTCCATGGGTCATGGGTGACTATTTGGACCTTATCCAAAGACAAATGGTTAGAATCACTCAAAATTAATCTGTTAACTGATTTTTTCATGTGCATAGGAATGCAAATGTCAACTTGTGTCTGGCAGCCTAGTAGACTAATATGAACTATTTGAATAGTTATGAAAACTTTATTTCAGAAATTTTAAAAATTAGCAGCAGATAGGTAAACCAATTTCCCATATAAACAGAATTTATTTGACTTCTTGTCTTGACAGAAATATGAGCTAAAAGTATCTGTAAAGATTTTTCATATATATGTGAACTGTATATACTCATACATACACATACTTAACACTCATAAGAGTAAGATCAGGGAAATCATTCCAAAGTCCATTATACTTAAACTCTGTTACAAAGATCAGATTCTTCAAGTGAAGAACAATTCATGGAACTATGGAAACTTCAAAGGTAAGAGAAAGAATCATGTATTAAAACTTCAAGGGATTTAGTGTGGCTGGAAAATGATTTGTACATTAGTACGGCAAGAAATAGGGTTAGAAATGAACAAGGATGAGGTCACAATGGGCATTTTATGTCACTCCAATGAGCTTAAATCCTGTTCTTCCCTTCAGTACCACAACTTCCCAAGATATTAACTTTAAACTGGAACCATAATTAAATTTCCAATCATCATTTCTTTTATTCTATCAAGTCCAACAGCCTTTGGGGAGAGGGGAAAAATAATCAAATCCCTAAATTCAGCTAATGATTAAGCATTTCACAGTATTCAAGTAATAAGAAATATGTTTTTAAAACAATTTTGTTTTAAATGATACTATGCATACAAGGAAACAGTTTGTAATTTCCCCATACCAAAGCCTTGCTTTAGCATGCAGGAGTTGTGTGAATCAATGAGTCCATCAAGGTAAAAGCAGACCCAGGCTGGTGCTTCAGATTTCATCATGAAACCCTGACTGCTGCCTCCCCTGTAACTTCTTCAACCAGCATCCTGATAGCCATTATTTCCCCAGAAATGTCCTGCTGCTTGCTTATCCAGGAGGGCTGCCCTTCTACATTTATTAATGCTTTCTGTCATGTAACACATTTCCTGCCCAAGGTCTTTTCAGAGTCTGCAAATACGCCTGGAAGATTAACTGCTTTCCCCAGTAACAAAAGGCACTGGGCTAGTGTGGGTGCTTGGGGCAAGGAGAAACAAAGAGAGAGACTTTCTTAGGGAAGAGAAACTACCGTGGACAGGAAACATTTTGGAAATCAGAAAAGAAAACTTCACAAAGTTTCTTATGGCTGACATCACCTAATTATCTATAAATATAAATCCTTTGCTAATGAAAATGAAAAAGAGAAAGAAAAAGGCAAAGTGCATTAAATCTACCTGAGGCACATGGATTCTCATTAGGAATGAAGAGGTTTCCTTAGGGGCTCAGACTCATGAACCAGTGCTTATTTTCATGACCACTGTATTTGAACAATTTCATTCTTGTTTCCTGAATTTTATTTTTGTTTTCAAATAATGTTCTCAGGAATCTAAAATGCATACTAAAATCTATGAGGGATGCATGATTTATTTATTATATCTACTGTTAGGACCAAACTACTCTAGTTCTTCTCACAGAGACAATAATATTCTTAACAACAATCAAATTAATAGAGGAAAATGGTAAGAAATCACTATTTATAAGTATAGTTTATTTCCAAAGAAAGTTTCTCAAGTGTGTGTGAATATGTAATTACTCACCTGCCATGATTGCCCATAATATGTGTGGTGCAAATTAAGAAAATGACATCTCTAATGAGATAAACTCCTATGAAAATATTCCCTGACCTTAACATTTTCATTGGGAAAGTTTTGCTAGTAAAATTTTTATTGATGGAGTTTATATGACTTTACCAGGCCAAATTTGACGATATTCATATCATTAAAAGTTTAGAGTGATTGCTTCTGTCATTAGACCTAGAGTTGTTTTGAGGCAATGATAGAAAATGCAGAGAAGAACACCTAGTAGACTTGATGTAATCAAGGGCCCTTTCGTAATGTCCCCACTCTGTTGGGATGTAGAATTGAAAACCATTTTCCAGGCTGAATGCGGTGGCTCACGCCTGTAATCCCAGCAATTTGGGAGGCCGAGGTGGGTGGATCACCTGAGGTTAGGAGTTCAAGACCAGCCTGGCCAACATAGTGAAACGCCATCTCTACTAAAAATACAAAACATTAGCTGGGCATGGTGGTGGGTGCCTGTAATCCTAGCTACTTGGGAGGCTGAGGGAGGAGAATCACTTGAAACCGGGAGGCAGAGGTTGCCGTGACGGTGATCACACTTACCGTATTCGGGTACCTGGAATAACAAGAGCAAAACTCTGTCTCAAAAAAACAAACAAAAAAACAAACAAAACAAAACAAAAAAAAACAACAAAAAGGGAAACCCATTTTCCTTGCATAATTTAATTAACCTGTCTCTTTATTTTGGAGGCTTGCTAATTCATGATCCAAAAAGACTGATTTATGGAGCATCATGAGAACAAAAGCTAGATGCTGAATAGAATAGAATTAAGCAGACTAAGAATAATATAACAACAAATTTACTTCTGAGTGGACATCAATTATAAAATGAGTTCAAGAGAATATTTACTGCTAAAGCTGGAAAGTCTGTGGTTTATTGACCTGATTTTTATCTGACTAGAGCTTCCTCTTATTTCTCACTGAAGAACTAAAATAATATTAAAAATAATAACAGTAATCCTTTACTGATTAACAGATAATGTAAGTTTCCATATATATTTTTCTACTTTATAGTATATATTATTCCATTTTATATTCTCACAGAAAGTCACCAAATAAAAATTATTATTAATGATGATCAAACCATGTTCAGGGAATGTTATCATTCCAAGTTAGTTTGCAAAATTTGTTATGATACAAAAAGAATTAAAGTGAGTGCAGAGGAATGGCAAAACAACCACATTTGGCTTTGGGAGACTCTATTTTCCAAAATATTTTAAGAACTAAAATTTGATTGAGAATGTCTTAAATATCAGTCTCTTGACACAGTAGCTAAGAGATATCTTCTTTAGAATATTAGGAAGTTATCTTAGAAAATATAAGAACACATGTCTTTTAGTATTGAGAATATTTATAAGTGAATATTTATAAATTAATATTGGGAACATTTATAAATAAAAGGAGGAGACAGTGACACATGGAGAGCGAATGTTAGCAATGAGGGAAACAAAAGTGTAACTCTCCTGGTGTTTGAATGGTGGTCCTTTTCTTATTAGGCTTTTGGGACTGGGCCAGTGTGAATGGACAGCTCAGCATTTGAGCAGTGAGCACAGGCAGATGGATGGTGAATGGGGTCCTTTTTGCACACTCCAGAAAGTTCCAGTGTTTTTTGGTGTTCTTGCAAGAGGTCATTATGGGTAAAGCTAAGGGGTGAGCTACAGGTAGGTAGCCCACACAGTATGCTAAGGAAATTACTGGAGGGGTGATAGGGTTTGGCTGTGTCCCCATTCAGATCTCATCTTGAATTGCAGCTCCCATAATCCCCACGTGTCATGAGAGGGACCTGGTGGGAGGTAGTTAAATCATGGGGTTGGGTTTTTCCCATTCAACTCATGATAGTGAATAAGTCTCACGAGATCTGATGGTTTTATAAAGGGCAGTTCCCGTGCAAAAGCTCTCTTGCCTGCCAACATGTAAGACGTGCCTTTGCTCCTCCTTCACCTCATGCCATGATCGTGAGGCACCCCCAGCCATGTGGAACTGCGACTCCATTAAACCCCTTTTTCTGTATAAATTACCCAGTCTCAGGTATTTCTTCATAGCAGTATGAAAATAAACTAATACGGATGGTTAGCTTCTATTTACACACAGCCTTATCATTCTTAGAATTAGGTAATAGGCACCCCACCCTTGCCTCCACCTGACACCCACATTACTGTGAGCCCCTCTCCTGGCTCACCTAGAGTAGGAATTTGTGGAACTAACACCACATGGTCACCGGAAGCCCAGACCCTTCCCTTCAAAATTGTGCTTGGATACCCAGAAATTGAAAATTCTCCCCGAAGTGTCCTGAGCCTCTTTCCAGGGCCCTGTGAGACTGTTCCAGGGTCTGTTCCTCTGCGTATGGGAAACCCACTCATGGGATCACCTTTGTGCCTAGCAGATAACCAAAGGGGGGCTGTGTGTAGGCATGATGGCAGAGTCAGGGCTTGCAAGCATGTCAGGCACCTCTTGGTGTGGGACAAAGCCAAGGGTTAAAAGAAAAGGTTAACCTAGCTAGGGGCTGGGTGCTGGGACATGATTTTTCCTCACCTCTATGCTCCAGCACAGGATTTCAAGCATTCTAAATAAGATTCTGTCCTAGGGCATTATGAAAGTAGATTTGTCAAACTAGGAGAACAGAACATATTTTACTTAACAGATTGTGAGCTTGACATATAACATTTAAACATTCAGACAACAGCTTGTAGATTTCCATTTGTACTCCTGCCCTAGGCGCTGCTGATGTTAAGGGTGGGTGTGCCGACTATTCTAGATGAAAGTGTTTAAGTTTATATTGCATAATAGCAGAGGCTCTTTAATGACTAGCATCTATTACAGTGCCTGACATAATAGTAAATAATTAATATTTTGGGAATGAAAGACTACATTCTTTTATTATTAATCATTTATCATTTATTCATCTTATAAGCACAGTGGTGAAAAATCATATCTCTGGAACACAAGCTCCTGGAATGGAAAGTAAGAGACAACATTTTCTACAACAACAGAGAGTAGATTATCTGTATAGACCACTTAGCAATATCTCTGTCACTTAGTGAATCTACAGTAAACATTACCTACCATTATTAATTATATGGTCTATAGAATATGAATTCTGGATATTTCATCAGTCAACATTCAGTAAGTGTAGTTTGTGTAGTTGCTTTAAAATATGTCATCAATTTTCTAACATCATGAAAGTGTGAAAGTACCCGTGAAAAGACTTCTTGCCATCTAAATAATTTAGTATTCATCTTAATTGGTGACTTCCAGGACTTGTCAAACTATCTATTTGATTAATGTCTAGAGCAGTGACATTCTCAGAGTAGATAAAAATTTTATTTTAAGATATCTTTTAAATGAGAGAGTTTTATTGCCTTCAAATTCTAATATGCCTGTTAATTTTTCCCCATATTTGATTTTTGTTTTTGTTTTTGTTTTTGTGAGCACTCATCAATTCATACTCAGCCTATGAATCCAAAAGCACTCATCTAGGATTTTTAAACATACTGCATGCTGAGACCATTAAAGGGTTTGATTAAGTTACAAGAATACTGTATATATTTGCTAAGTGAATATTATTTTTTAAGATAATCTGTCCAAAGGATACAGGATCTATTTATGAGTTTGTCCAAGTTTATCCCTGTATGAAAGAAGGTGACCCTAAAAAGAGCTGAGCCACAATTATTTCAGGCCTCCACAAAAAACAAACAAAAACCTCTTGACTGGATTAGAGTCATATATACCACCTGCCTCTTAAAAAGTTCAATACCGCATTTGCCTATTTGAACAATGTTTCTGTAATAAAGCAAGGATTACAATGACTCACCTACGTTTAGTTTCAGAGAAACCCTTGCCTTTCCAGAAACATTTGTAAGGCAGTGGTGAGGAAGAGTTTATTGGAATATTTGACATGTAAACATAAGTAAACCTCTTGTTATTTAGTGAGCCAAGATAAATCAAGTCATATCACTTTCCAAAGAATAGTGATTGCAATAGCTCATTGAAGGGGGCAGGTAAAAATCTATACATGTGCTTTTCTTGTATGGTTTGTCATTTTTATTTTTAATTCTTTCCTTTCTCTCTTTGTTTCTTTTTCTTTCTTTTTACTTTGGCTTTATTCATATATACTACTCAAAATCCTTTTGGGAATAAGCAGAATAAAAATACTATGGACCCCATAGTGTAAACTCATGAAAGTTGCTGTGTGTTTTCAGTACCTGTCTCAGGGTCTGATCCAGTATACTGGCAATATGTACATAGCCAATAAATGAATAAAATAAGTAGAACATTTAACTATTTTAAAGGGATCCCAGATTCTACTAGCAGTTTGCAAATCCATGAAACTATAACTTGACAGGGAGAAATTATATCCTGAGCAGGAGAAATCAAATTTCGGTCTCCTAAACCTGTTCCAATCACTAATAGCATTACTGATTGAATCAAGCTGCCTTACTTTGCTGCAAAGCCCATTGCTTGGGCACAGGCATTGAGGATAACAATAAGGAGGCCAATTTTCTGGAAAGTACTATGTTCTGTGCCCTTTCTGCCACTGTCTGTCACCAAAGAGGTGTTTAAACAGTTAAGGGAATTCAGTTCTGGATTATCACAATATAAATTTAAGCCAAGTGGTAAAAGTCCATTTTCCTCAGTTTTTCCAAATGTTGTTCCTCACATCCCTAGAAAAACACCCATTCTCCCCATATACGTTTTCCATTATTCACATGAGGGAGCTGCATTCTTGCTGCTCTGTTGAGCCATGTTGCCTCAGTGAATGTCAGCTTGGCATTGGTCAATAGGAAGAGCTGTTCATAGGCAACTGTACCATGCTCAACAACCTGCTGTCCACTGGTCATTGCAGTCCCATGGGACTATATTGACAAACCAGTAGCCCTTCTAGAATTGTAAAAGTATGTGGGTGGAAAAAAAAAGATGGAATTGTGACAATATTGCTATAAATATATATTGGTACAATACTGTATTTATACCTTTCATCATATATCATTTGATTATAACAATACCTCTGTGAGCTAGAAAGAATAATTATTAGTATATTCATTTCAGAGCTAAGCTAACTGATACTCAGAAAGATTCAGTAGCTGGTCCAAGCTTCATTGCTCACTTTGTTAGTAAGGCAGAAATGTGGCCCTGTGCCATGCTGTCTCTCTACCTGTGTCCTATAGGACACAATTAAAATGAAAATTAGCCATAGGGAGAAAGGAGAGAGAGGTGCTTAGATTCCTAAAAGGAGATTTTTTTTTTGCAAAGATTCTGCAAGGATGAAAAAGAAGAGCCAATTTAATTAAAACCTTAGGAAAATAGTATAAATATCATCCAAGGCTTCTCCCAATTGCATAGTGTTGGAATTTGAAAGCTTACTTTATATTGGATGCATTACATGTATCATATGAACAAGTGCTACCATAGACTGGATGAGTCCTTTCATCAATAAAATAAAAATGAAATAAAATAAAATAAAATAAAATAAAATGCCTCCGTTTCAATGGAAACCAGGAAGAAAAGTAAAATTATTTTTTTTTATACACCCAAACTGTGATCTCATTTTAGTAATGAATAGCTAAGCTAAACTTATTTGCTGCTTCAGGTACTCTTCTATATATTTTAAATCACTGAGTCTTCATAATAACCCTAGGAGCTTAGTTCTATAATTGTGCCATTTAATAGATGAAGAAACTGAGGCACACACTGGTTAGAAAGTGCCTGAGGTCACACCACTAGTGACTAGCAGAGGGAGAATTTGAACCTATCCCATATCCTTTACTTTTAACACTAGGTTCAAAAGTCTCTGAAATAAATGGCAGACTAACATTTCTCTGGTAGAAAACTCATACATGATACAGTTTCTTGGTGGATAGCTTCCTCTTACAAAAGTTACTGCCAAATATAAAATGCAATGTTTTATTTTGTATGTTTTTATTCCATCAATAATAAGTACAACAGTGTGGTCATTGTGATTTCAGGATCAACTAAAATACAGAAACACCAAAGGGTCTATTTTCACTTGAACTCGCAGGCACTGCAGATACAATCACCTATTATTCTCATATATTTTTGATGTGGATCTCTAGAAGGAGATAAAACAATGACGAGATCATACTGAGTGCCTGTGTTTCAGGTGAAGTGTGTCACAGTTTGTTAAACTCCTTCTAAAATAGGATTAAATTATCTAATAGGAAGTCACCACTTTCATCCAGAGAATGACCACAAAGTTGTTCCATGAAAACATACACACAAAGAAGCAGTATAAAGTTAAATGTAAAAATAAAATGTTCAGGTGTGCCCAAGATGGCTCAATAGAACAGCTCCAGCCCCAGCTCCCAGCACGGTAATGGCCACAGAAGTTGGGTGATTTCTGCATTTTCAACTGAGGTACCAGGTTCATCTCAGTGGGGAGTGCCGGACAATCAGTGCTGGTCAGCTGGTGCAGCCCAATCAGTGAGAGCTGAAGCAGGGTGAGGCATCACCTCATCTGGGAAGTGCAAGGGGGAAGGGAATCCCTTTTCCTAGCCAAGGGAAACTGAGACACACAACACCTGGAAAAATCAGGTAACTCCCACCCTAATACTGCGCTTTACCAAGGGTCTTAGCAAACGGCACACCAGGAGATTATATCCCACACCTGGCCCAGAGGGTCCCACACCCACAGAGCCTCCCTCATTGCTACCACAGCAGTCTGAGATCTAACTGCAAGGCAGTAGCGAGGCTGGGGGAGAGGTGCCCAACATTGCCTAGGCTTAAGTAGGTAAACAAAGCCACTGGGAAGCTCAAACTGAGTGGAGCCCACCACAGCTCAAGGAGGCCTGTCTGCCTCTGTAGACTATTCCTCTGGTGACAGGTCACAGCTAAACAAAAAGCAGCAGAAACCTTGGCAGAGGTAAACGCCCCCGTCTGACAGCTTTGAAGAGAGCAGTGGATCTCCCAGCACGGAGGTTGAGATATGAGAAGGGACAGACTGCCTGCTCAAGTGGGTCCCTGACTCTGAGTAGCCTAACTGGGAGATATCCCCCACTAGGTGCAGACCGAAACCTCACACCTCACACGGTGGGGTACACCCTTCTGACGAAGCTTCCACAGCAAGAATCAGGCAGCAAAACTCTCTGTTCAACAATATTCTATCTTCTGCAGCCTCTGCTGCTGATATCCAGGCAAACAAGATCTAGAGTGGACCTCAAGCAAACTCCAACAGACCTACAGCTGAGGGTCTTTATTGTTAGAAGGAAAAATAACAAACCGAAAGGACACCCACGCCAAAATCCCATCAGTACATCACCATCATCAAAGACCAAAGGCAGATAAAACCACAAAGATGGGGAAAAAGCAGTGCAGAAAGGTTGGAAATTCAAAAAATCAGAGCGCATCTCCCCCTCCAAAGGAACGCAGCTCATTGCCAGCAACTGAACAAAGGTGGACAGAGAATGACTTTGACGAGTTGACAGAAGAAGGCTTCAGTCGATCAAACTTCTCAGAGCTAAAGGAGGAACTACGTACCCAGCACAAAGAAACTAAAAACCTTGAAAAAAGATTTGACGAATTGCTAACTAGAATAACCAATGTAGAGAAGTCCTTAAAAGAACTGATAGAGATGAAAACCATAACACGAGAACTATGTGACCAATGCACAAGTTTCAGTAACTGACTCAATCATCTGGAAGAAAGAGTATTAGCGATTGAAGATCAAATGAATGAAATGAAGCGAGAAGAGAAGTGTAGAAAAAAAAAAGAGTATAAAGAAATGAACAAAGCCTCCAAGAAATATGGGATTATGTGAAAGGACCAAATCTACGTTTGATTGGTGTACCTGAAATTGATGGGCAAAATGGAACCAAGTTGGAAAACACTTTGCAGGATGTCATCCAGGAAAATTTCCCCAACCTAGTAAGGCAGGCCAACATTCAAATCCAGGAAATACAGAGAACGCACAAAGATACTCCTCGAGAAGACAACCCAAAGACACATAATTGGATAAAGTTGAAATGCAGGAAAAAATGTTAAGGGCAGCCGAGAGAAGATCAAGTTACCCACAAAGCGGAAGCCCATCAGACTAACAGCAGATCTCGGCAGAAACTCTGCCAGAAGAGTGGAAATAATATTCAACATTCTTAAAGAAAAAGAATTTTTAAACCAGAATTTTACATCCAGCCAAACTAAGTTTCATAAGTGAAGGAGAAATAAAAATCCTTTACAGACAAGCAAATGCTGAGAGATTTTGTCACCACCAGGCCTGCCCTACAAGAGGATCCTGAAGGAAGCACTAAACATGGAAAGGAACAACAGCCCAAATCCATTGCAAAACATGTCTAAAGGTAAAGTTCATCGATGCTAGAAGAAATTGCATCAACTAGTGAGCAAAATAAACAGCTAGCTATCATAATGACAGGATGAAATTCACATAACAATATCAACCTTAAATATAAATGGACTAAATGGTCCAATTAAAGGACACAGACTGCAAAATTGGATAAAGAGTCAAGATCCATCAGTTTGCTGTATCTTAGGAGACCCATCTCACATGTAAGACAATAACATAGGCTCAAAATAAAGGGATGGAGGAAGATCTACCAAGCAAATAGAAAAAACGAAAAAAAGCAGGGAAGGTAACCTAGTCTGATGTTCCAGACTTTAAAACCCTAAAAAGACCAAAAGACAAAGAGAAGATCATTATGATAATGGTAAAGGGATCAATCTATCAGAAGAGATGACTATCCCAAATATATATGCACCCAATATAGGAGCACCTAGATTCATAGCAAGTCCTTTAGAGAGAGACTTACAAAGAGATTCTTAGACTCCCATACAATAATAATGGCATTTTAACACTCCACCGTCAACATTAGACAGATCAATGAGACAAAGTTAACAACAAGGATATCCAGGGAATGGAACTCCAACTCTGTACCAAGCACCTAATAGACATCTACAGAACTCCACCCCAAATCAGAATAGACATTCTTTCTCAGCACCACATCACAATTTATTCCGCAAATTGAATGCCATAATTGGAAGTAAAACACTCCACAGCAAATGCAAAAGAACAGAAATTATAAATAAACCTGTCTCCTCAGACCACAGTGCAATCAAACTAGAACTCACAGGACTAAGAAAATCAATCAAACCGCCAACTGCTACATGGGAAACGGAACAACCTGCTCCTGGAATGACCACTGGGTACATAACGAAATGAAGGCAAAAAATAAAGATGTTCTTTGAAACCAATGAGAACAAAAGATAAAATATACCAGAATCCTGGGACATTTAAAGCAGTGTGTAGAGGGAAATTTATAGCACTAAATGCCCACAAAAGAAAAGGAGGAAAGATCTAAAATCTGACAACCTTAGCATCACAATTAAAAAAGAACTAGAGAAGCAAGAGCAAAACGATTCAAAAACCCAGTGAAGGCAAGAAATAACTAAGATGAGAGCAGAACTGAAGAAGATAGAGACACAAAAACATCCAAAAATCAAAGTGAACTATATTGGTTTTTGAAAGATCAACAAATTGATTGACTGCTAGTACATTACTGTAAAGAAGAAAAAGAGAGAAGAATCAAGTAAATGCAATAAAAAATGAGAAAGGGATATCACCACCGACCCCACAGAAATACAAACTACCATCAGAGAATACTATAAACACCTCTACAATAAATAAACTAGAAAACCTAGAAGAAATGGATACCCCTGACACCTCACACCTCCCAAGACTAAACCAGGAAGAAGTTGAATCCCTGAATAGACCAATAACAGGCTCTTGAAATTGAGGCACAATTAATAGCCTACCAATCAAAAAAAAAGTCCAGGGACCAGACAGATTCACAGTCGAACTCTACCAGAGGTACAAGGAGTGAGCTGGAATTCATTCTTTCTGAAACTATTCCAACTAATAGAAAAGAGGGAATCCCTCCAACTCATTTTGTGTGGCCACATCCTGATACCAAAGCCTGACAAAGATGGGCCAAATGAAAAAAGAATTTTAGACCCATATCCCTGATGATCATTGATGCAAAAATCCTCAATAAAAAATACTGGCAAACCGAATCCAGCAGCACATCAAAAGGCTTATCCTACATGATCAAGTGGGCTTCATCCCTGGGATGCAAGGCTGGTTCAACATACGCAAATCAATAAACGTAATCCAGCATATAAACAGAACCAAAGACAAAAACCACATGATTATCGCAATAGATGCAGAAAAAGCCTTTGACAAAATTCAACAGCCCTTCATGCTAAAAACGCTCAATAAATTCGGTATTGATGGAACATACCTCAAAATCATAAGAGCTATTTATGACAAACCCACAGCCAATGTCAAACTGAATGGGCAAAAACTAGAAGCATTCCCTTTGAAAACTGGCACATGACAGGGATGCCCTCTCTCACCACTCCTATTCAATATAGTGTTGGAAGTTCTGGCTAGGGCAATCAGGCAAGAGAAAGAAATAAAGATTATTCAGTTAGGAAAAGAAGAAGTCAAATTGTCCCTGTTTGCAGATGACGTGATTGTATATCTAGAAAACCCCATGGTCTCAGCCCAAAATCTCCTTAAGCTCATAAGCAACTTCAGCAAAGTCTCAGGATACAAAATTAATGTGCAAAAATCACAAGCATTCTTGTACACCAGTAACAGACAGAGAGAGCCAAATCATGAATGAACTCCCATTCATAATAGCTTCAAAGAGAATAAAATACCTAGGAATCCAACTTACAAGGGATGTAAAGGACCTCTTCAAGGAGAACTACAAACCACTGCTCAGTGAAATAAAAGAGGACACAAACAAATGAAAGAATATACCATGCTCATGGATAGGAAGAATCAATATTGTGAAAATGGCCATACTGCCCAAGATAATTTATAGATGCAATGTCATCCCCATTAAGCTACTGGGACCTATTGTGGGGAGGGATAGCATTAGGAGATATACCTAATGTAAATGATGAGTTAATGGGTGCAGCACACCAACATGGCACATGTATACATATGTAACAAATCTGCACATTGTGCACATGTACCCTAGAACCTTTTTTTTTTTTTAATATACTTTAAGTTCTTGGGTACATGTGCAAACATGTGCATAACGTGCAGGTTTGTTACATATGTATAACCTTGCCATGTTGGTGTGCTGCACCCATCAACTAGTCAGCACCCATCAACTCGTCATTTATATAAAGTATAACTCCCAATGCAATCCCTCCCCCATACCGCCTCCCCGTGATATGTCCTGGTGTGTGATGTTCCCCTTCCTGAGTCTAAGTGATCTCATTATTCAGTTCCCACCTGTGAGTGAGAACACGTGGTGTTTGGTTTTCTGTTCTTGCGATATTTAGCTCAGAATGATGGTTTCCAGCTGCATCCATGTCCCTACAAAGGACACAAACTCATCCTTTTTTATGACTGCATAATATTCCATGGTGCATATGTGCCACATTTTCTTAATCCGGTCTGTCACTGATGGACATTTGGGTTGATTTCAAGTCTTTGCTATTGTGAATAGTGCTGCAATAAACGTACCTGTGCATGTGTCTTTATAGCAGCATGATTTATAATCCTTTGGGTATATACCCAGTAATAGGATGGCTGGGTCATATGGTACTTCTAGTTCTAGATCCTTGAGGAATCGGCATACTGTTTTCCATAATGGTTGAACTAGTTTACAATCCCACCAACAGTGTAAAAGTGTTCCTATTTCTCCACATCCTCTCCAGTACCTGTTGTTTCCTGACTTTTGAATG
>NW_022167672.1:0-1237 GCF_008728515.1 Papio anubis | reverse complement strand
ACTGTGCCCAGCTGCTGGTCACCCTTTCTACACTAAAAACTATGGATGTGTCAATCAATGCTGAGATGCTCTGATAAGCTCCCAAGAATCTGTTTCCCCAAATCACCACAAAACTGCTTGTGTAGCCAGTATAGGAGCCAAGGAAGTTGGCCACTAGGATCCCCTGAATTACCTTTTTGTTTGTTTGTTTGAGATGCAGTCTCACTCTGTCACCCAGACTGGAGTGCAGTGGTGCAATCTCTGCTCACTGCAATGACCACCTCCTGGGTTCAAGCGATTCTTTTGCCTCAGCCTCCCGAGTAGCTGGGACTACAGGTACACGCCACCAGGCCCGGCTAATTTTTGTATTTTTTGTAGACACAGGGTTTCACCATATTGGCCAGGCTGGTCTCAAACTCCTGACTTTGTGATCCACCCAGCTTGGCCTCCCAAAGTGCCGGGATTACTTGTGTGACCCACCGTGCCCAGCCCTGAATTACTTTTTATTATTTGATTACTTTTCCCAAATGCTGAACCACTAGGATATCCAGACTACAGGGGTCAGAGCATTGGACTTTATCAAGGGACAGGGTCACCTGCATTGTTAAAGCTGAGCTGATGACAATTCCACAAATGTTAACTGAACAAAGTGCCACACTAAGTGCCGGTGTCTGAAGATGAAAGAGACACAATCTGTGTGTTCTCGGAGCTTCTCCAAGGTGAACTCTTCTGGGGCTTAACCTGCAACTGGCCAGGAACAGCAGCTTAAACTCTCATCAATAGCTGTGCTATTTCAAAGTACTAGCATTCTCCCAGGACACCCCCCAGGGTGTCAAAATTTAGCCAAAGCAAACTCCAAATGAATACAAAGTCCTTATTTTCTCAAAGGAAAAAAACAAAACAAAACAGAACAAAAAACCCCCCAGATTTATTTAGCTTCAACATTTCCCCTGATCTAAAGAGAAAGATGTCAAAAGATACCTAGGACATATACACAAGCACCCACCCCAGTGAACTCAGATAACCTGAAAGAAAAAAGGGCAAAGGTCTGTTCAACGGAGAAAATTATCTTCGCTTTTGAAAGATGTTTCCACGTCCCATTCCACGTCCTCTTCCTCTTGCAGCCACTGAAAGGGAAGAAGAGAAAACAGGAGGCCAGGTCAGTGTGGTCAGTGAATGCTCATAGCACAGAGTAGCCAGGGCCTAGGACACCAGTTAGAAGGGTTCTGAAGGGTTACCTGGTCCAACATCACCCTGG
>NW_022167671.1:0-1238 GCF_008728515.1 Papio anubis | reverse complement strand
TGTTGATATTTGGATTGTGAAAGAGACAGTATCCAAAACAAGTTACTATGTAACTCACGTCCCCAGAGTTAAACTTCATTTTCTGAGGATCTTGAAGTGTTTGAGCCTAGGAGACACAACGATCCTATACTAGATGCTACACCCCATCTTACTGATTTCTATCTCACATAACCATATTCAGGGAATACCGACATGTAAACGTGAACTGAATGCTATGCAGAGGCACATTCCTCTTACCCGGATGATGCTTAGTGGTGCAGTAAGAGATGAGGTCTTAGCAACGTTAGTTTAGTTAGTTTATTTTCCATGGCAACAGGAATTTGGCACATCTGATGAGTTAGATGTCCCTGCACAGCTCCTAACGAGGTTGCCTATTTCTGTGTGGTGTTTGTGTATATATTTGCTGTGGAAAAAAGTGATAGCACCTGCACAAACACTTGCCCTAAACGCGCACGAAGCTGGTGAAGGCAGAGGACAGGCGAGAGGGAAGCATGGCTCAGCCCTGGTAAAGAAGACCGTTATTCCGAACGCAGTCAGGTGGAGAGTCTTGCTGCTGGGGTCTGGGAAATGTGTTGTGTTTGCTTCTATCTGAACAGCTGTACCTGAGCGTGTCTGTGCTTCAACATTTAATCTGTACAGTATCCTCGGCAGGGTGTGTATCTTTGTGGCAGAGGACACCCCGGCCACAGTGGATGTCAGCGGCAGTGGCTGGACTCAGGGTCCGTGAATGTTGCGTGATTGAACGTGTTTGGTTCGTTCTCAGCTCCTGCCCAGGTGCCTCCCGAGCTTCGGGTGCTCTGGCTCCCCAAATCCTTCCCATCTGTGTGTAGCATGACCAGCACCTTCCTACCATGTGTTTGTCCTACCACGGCTGCCGTGTCTAATGGACGCTTTGCTTTCCAGCTACTTTCCTATAATCAAAACCCTTGAATGACTTTGCCTGCGTTTCAGAGATGACAGGGTATTAGTTTTTCATGATTACTCTGAGGATTTCCAAAAGCAAATGAAACTTACAGGATGTAAGATATTAGAAGTGACAGTAATTATAGATGGCTTTTCTCAGTTAGTCTTTTGATTGTGGTAAAATTACATAGCACTCTATTTTTAAGTGTACGGTTTGGTGGCATTAAGTGTGTTCACACTGTGGTGCCGCAATCACCGCCATCCATCTCCAGAACTTCCTGGTCTCCCCACGCTTGAAACTCGATCTACCAAACACTAGCTCTCTTTCCGCCCCA
>NW_022167670.1:0-1238 GCF_008728515.1 Papio anubis | reverse complement strand
CAAGCTCCGCCTCCTGGGTTCACGCCAGTCTCCCGCCTCAGCCTCCCGAGTAGCTGGGACCACAGGCGCCCGCCACTCGCCCGGCTAATTTTTTGTATTTTTTTAGTAGAGACGGGGTTTCACCGTGTTAGCCAGCATGGTCTCGATCTCCTGACCTCGTGATCCGCCCATCTCGGCCTCCCAAAGTGCTGGGATTACAGGCTTGAGCCACCGCGCCCGGCCTAATCAGGGTTTTAAAAAGTACTGTTTTATTGTATTAATTGGCTTTTAAATTCAGATTCTTTATATTTGCTTGATTTTCCTGGAAGTTCCAGGCTTTATGAATTTGTAGCTGATAGTAGGTTTTGCTTGTGTACCCCAGCTGCACTTTGATGTGGTGTAGATGGTTTTGTGAGTTATTTGAACCATGTAACTCAGAGAATAGTATTTCCTTATACATAAAGTGACTTCAGTTTTAATCAGCCCATTATAGTATGTTGAAATCACTGTGTGTAATGAGAGATATTGAGAGTTTCTAGCATAAAGGGTTGAGAACTATATTATACAAAGTAAGTCACAGTGCATGGCAACTTTCTACAGGTTGGATTACAAGACTTCTTATGTGGAGTAGGATAATTATATTGGGAAAAATTATTTTCGCTAACTTTAAGACTCCAGAGACACTTTTCTCAGCCATGACCAGTAATGTTTTTAAAAGATTTTGGAAGGAATAAACTCCTCACTATACCACCAGTTCGTGATTTTAAGGGAGGAGACCACCCTTCATATTGTCTTATGCCCAATTTCTGCCTCCAAAGAAAGAAGAAGTAAAAACTAAAAGGCAGAAATGAAATCCACAAGCAGACAGCCAGGCGCCACACCCTGGGCCTGGCAGTTAAAGATCGACCCCTGACCTTTAACATAACATCAGTTATGTTATCTATAGATTACAGACATTGTATAGAAAAGTACTGTGAAAATCCCTGTCCTGTTCTGTTCTGTTCTAATTACCGGTGTATGCAGCTCCCAGTCACGTACCCCCTGCTTGATCACGACCCTCTCATGAGGAGCCCCTTAGAGCTGTGAGCCCTTAAAGGGACAGGAGTTGCTCACTCGGGGAGCTCAGTTGTTGGAGATGTGAGTCTTGCCGAAGCTCCCGGCTGAATAAAGCCCTTTCTTCTTTAACTTAGTGTCCGAGGGGTTTTGTCTGCAGCTTGTCCTGCTACAATTTATTTATTTTAAAGAGACAGGGTCTCCTT
>NW_022167669.1:0-1238 GCF_008728515.1 Papio anubis | reverse complement strand
CCCACGGCCTTTTTTTTCTGTTATAACTTTGACATTCTTGACACTCGAAGAATACAGGCCAGTTGTTTTATAGAATGTCTCTCAGTTTAGGTTTCTGTAATGCTTTGTCGTGATTAGATTTAGGTATTGCATGAGCAGGAACGCGACATAGATGATAAGCCCTTAGGGAATTCCATCTATAGGGGCATGGCTCATTCTTGGTGATGTTAAATAATTTTAATCATCCATTAAGGTGATGTCCACTATGTTTCTCCACTGTGAAGCTGCCATTTCTCCCTTTTGTAATTAATAATCTGTGGGGAAATACTGTTGGGTGTAAATGTCCCTTTCCTCATCACCTTTCACCCACTAGCTTTAATATCCATTGATGATAACTGAAATCAACTACCTGAATCAATTTTTGCTAAGATGATTGCAAATGGTAGTTATCTAACTCCATCATTCCTTTTATATGTATTAGTTTACATTATCCTTTCTGCCTTTATTATCAGTGTAGACTCATGGATTTTGATTTTATTCAGTGAGTTATAATCCATTACTATTCATTAGTTATTTTGATCCTCAAATTGTCCCAGATTTGGCCAGCACAAGGTCCCTTCTGTGTCCCAATCATTTTTTGAGCACATCCTTTCTCTCTGGCATCACAAGATGTTCCAGGTTCATCTCGTACAAACCTGGAATCAACCATTTCTCCAAGGAGCCCTGGTTTCCTGGAGCAGGAAATGTTTAGAATCCAAGATCTGGGCAATAGATGTGCTCCTTGGTACTGAGGTGTCATTGCTTTTAAGTCCTTTCAGCAAAGAGAGCTAAGGAATGTGTATATGTGGCTGGGCGCAGGGGCTCTCACCTGTAATCCCAGCACTTTGGGAGGCCAAAGTGGGAGGATCTCTTGAGCCCAAGAGTTCAAGGCTGCAGTGAGTTATGATTGCAACACTACATTCCAGCCTGGATGACAGACTGAGACCCTGTCTCTTAAAAAATAAAAAAGGAGGCCGGGCGCGGTGGCTCAAGCCTGTAATTCCAGCACTTTGGGAGGCCGAGACAGGCGGATCACGAGGTCAGGAGATTGAGACCATCCTGGCTAACACAGTGAAACCCCGTCTCTACTAAAAAATACAAAAAAAAACTACCCGGGCGAGGTGGCGGGCGCCTGTAGTCCCAGCTACTCAGGAAGCTGAGGCAGGAGAATGGCGTAAACCCGGGAGGCGGAGCTTGCAGTGAGCCGAGATCGCGCCACT
>NW_022167668.1:0-1238 GCF_008728515.1 Papio anubis | reverse complement strand
GAGATGATGGGGTTTTCTAAATATACAATCATGTCATCTGCAAACAGGGACAATTTGACTTCCTCTTTTCCTAACCGAATACCCTTGATTTCTTTCTCTTGCCTGATTGCCCTAGCCAGAACTTCCAACACTATGTTGAATAGGAGTGATGAGAGAGGGCATCCCTGTCTTGTGCCAGTTTTCAAAGGGAATGCTTCCAGTTTTTGTCCAGTCAGTATGATATTGGCTATGGGTTTGTCATAAATAGCTGTTATTATTTTGAGATACATTCCATCAATACCGAATTTATTGAGAGTTTTTAGCATGAAGGCTGTTGAATTTCGTCAAAGGCCTTTTCTGCATCTATTGAGATAATCATGTGGTTTTTGTCTTTGGTTCTGTTTATATGCTGGATTGTGTTTATTGATTGCATATGTTGAAGCAACCTTGCATCCCAGGGATGAAGCCCACTTATCATGGTGGATAAGCTTTTTGATGTGCTGCTGTATTCAGTTTGCTGGTATTTTATTGAGGGTTTTTGCATCAATGTTCATCAGGGATATTGGTCTAAAATTCTCTTTTTTTGTTGTGTCTCTTACAGGCTTTGGTGTCAGGATGATGTTGGCCTCATCAAATTAGTTAGGGAGAATTCCCTCTTTTTCTGTTGATTGGAATAGTTTCAGAAGGTATAGTACTAGCTCCTCCTTGTACCTCTGGTAGAATTCAGCTGTCAATCCAGCTGGTCCTGGACTTTTTTTTGTTGGTAGGCTATTAATTATTGCCTCTATTTCAGAGCCTAGTATTGTCTATTCAGGGATTCAACTTCCTCCTGGTTTAGTCTTGGGAGAGTGTAAGTGTCCAGGAAATTATCCATTTCTTCTAGATTTTCTAGTTTATTTGCGTAGAGGTGTTTATAGTATTCTCTGATGGTAGTTTGTATTTCTGTAGGGTTGGTGGTGATATCCCCTTTGTCATTTTTTTATTGCGTCTATTTGATTCTTCTCTCTTTTCTTCTTTATTAGTCTTGCTAGCGGTCTATCAATTTTGTTGATCTTTTCAAAAAACCAACTGCTGGATTCATTGATATTTTGAAGGGTTTTTTGTGTCTCTAGGTCCTTCAGTTCTGCTCTGATCTTAGTTATTTCTTGCCTTCTGCTAGCTTTGGAATGTGTTTGCTCTTGCTTCTCTAGTTCTTTTAATTGTGATGTTAGTGTGTCAATTTTAGATCTTTCCTGCTTTTGTGGGCATTTAGTGCTATA
>NW_022167667.1:0-1238 GCF_008728515.1 Papio anubis | reverse complement strand
ATCATCACCATCATCACCATCATCACCGTCATCATTATCATCATCACCATCATCACTGTCATCATTATCATCATCACCATCATCACCATCATATCACCTGTTCTCACTAGCTGTCAAAGTGGTTTCAGGCTCAAATGAGACTATGAATGGTGAAGACCTTTGAAAATCACTCCGTTCTGCATATCTGAGGTGATAGTTATGGTGCAGCATAGTCCTTGCTCTCCAGGAGCTTGTGGTCTGGTGGGACTGCATGAGCTGGAAATTCCTGATAACAGATTTAGGGTAGTTTGGGTCATGAATCAGTGTCTGTTGAGTTGCTGTGTTAACAGTATGAGAACAATTGTTAGGAACCAAGAGGAGGGCACCATTTGGTTAGGGGCTCCCTAAACCCTCAGTCAGTGAGTGTTGGCATGGATTCTGGAGGCCTGTGTGGACCCTGTCCTGCTAGCACTCTGGTTTTCTCATCCCTGGGGACCCATCTACAGTCATCAATTTGAATCAAGGCAGCCTGCCAGAGTGCTCACATATATACCTCACACTGCCAACACATAAACACGGAGAACCATCAGATCCCTGCTGGCTTCCCTGGGAGGAGTACGGAGAGACATCCAGGGGTTTTGAAATCTGAAGGGGCACCATGTGCAGCGCTGGCCTGAGGGAGCTGGGAAACCATCCAGATGTTCACGTCCTTGGTTTACAGATGGAAAAATGGAGGCCTGCGGGGGCAGGGTCTTTCTTGGGTGGGGACTAGAGCCCAGGTTTGGTAGACCTGTTACTCCATACTATGTTTCTGCCAGTGGTTATTCCTATCTGTGGCTCTCTGTTCTGAGAAGAGGACATGAACAGTCTCTATTAAGGTCAGCATAGGGGTTAAAGCATTGACTTTGGTGCCAGATGGCTTGGGTTCAAATCCTGCCCATGTAGCCTGGGCATGTTATTTAACCTCCATTTGTTTATCTATAAAATAGCCATAATGTTACTACTTATTTCATACAGATAGTGTGAGAATTAAATGAGTTAATGTATTTAAAGCCTTTGAACATAGCCTGGCATATAGGATGCTGTATATAAGCACTAGCTGCCCTTACTGTGATGATGATGATGATGATGATGGTGATGATGGTGATGATGGTGATGATGATGATGATGATGATGGTGATGATGGTGATGATGATGGTGATGATGGTGATGATGGTGATGATGATGGTGATGATGGTGATGGTGATGATGGTGATGGT
>NW_022167666.1:0-1238 GCF_008728515.1 Papio anubis | reverse complement strand
CCTTGACCATGGTCAGAGTGAGTCAGTGGCGAGGCCGGGAGCCACACAGTCGTCCTGCCTTGTGATCCCCCTCCTCTTCCTATTCCAGATGGTTTTTCAGTGCCATTAACTTGTTCTGTAACACTAATATTCAATAAGATGATGTTACAAAGAGAAAGAAACAATGTGAGTGCCACATGACTGGTTAAGTATGGATTCTCAAACTAGGGCTTTAAATACCCTTCGTACTTTTTTTTGGCATGAAAACCTGTAAGACCACTGGTAGGCTTTGTGCAAGTTGGCTACCTCCTCCTTCTCTATCTTCCCCTGCCCACTTTCCTCCCAGCTATTAAAAATGAATGTAGGCTGGGCACAGCAACTCAAGCCTGTAATCTCAGCACTTTGGGAGGCCAAAGCAGAAAAAAAGCTTGAGTCCAGGAGTTTGAGACCAACCTGGGTAACACAGTGAGTCCCTGTTTCTTTCTTTTTTAAAAAAACAACCAAAAATAAGGACTGTAAAGCAATATGTAGCCAAAACAACTTAGCAAAGTTTGTTATCTTTCCTTCTAAATTATCTCACTCTCCAACCTTCCATCTTTCTTGACAGCTCATCCATAGCCTTAAGCTCAGCATTACCTCTGAACTAGGAAGCTCTTCTCCAACTGACATTGGGATCTTTGCATTTGTCCCTGATGAAATAAAAATATAGGGCCACTCGATATTCTCCTCTATTTCTCCTGTTCTAAGGCATTGTTTTCTTGACTAAGGTGGTGCCTGGGCCATGGAGAGACTGAGTGGGAACTGGCTCAACGGCTGAAGTTTGAGGACTCTACAGCAACTCTTTTCCACAAACCAAATGATATGAATGTTTTTTTTATATTTACGTTTCCACTTTTAAAAAGTCTTTTAGTAGAGATCGGGGTCTCACTTTGTTGCCCAGGCTGATCTTGAACTCCTGGGGCTCAAGCAATCCGCCCATCTTGGCCTGTTAAAGTGCTGGGATTATGGGCATGAGCCACAGCGCCTGGCCTCAAGTGTTTTTAGATTCACTGTAGACGATCATTTCCATTTCTGGTTCAAGTCTTTCATTTTACACATTAAACTAAGGTGCACTGACTCCCAGTCCATCGCCTTTTTGGTATCTTTATGGGAGTAAAATGTGGCAAGTTGTTTTTAGCCTCAAAGACAGTCTCAGAGTCAAAGTTTAAGAAGTATTGCTCTAAATAATTTTTTAAAATATGCCTTATTAGATGAGGAAA
>NW_022167665.1:0-39389 GCF_008728515.1 Papio anubis | reverse complement strand
AAAGGTGACTCTTGTTATGTTTTAGAAAAGAGGCTGGCAGCATTTTGCCCCTGCCTTAGAGATTGGTGGAACTTTGGGCTTGAGAGAGGTGATTTAAGGCATCTAGTGGAAGAAATTTCTAAGCGGTAAAGTGTTCAAATGGTGGACTGGGTACTGTTAAAGGCACTCAGTTTTATGTATTCAAAAATATATGGTTTGTAATTGGAAATTACATTTAAAAGAGAAGCAGAGCATAGAAGTTTGGAAAAAATTTCCAGCCTGATGATACAATAGAAAAGAAAAACCTATTTTCTGAGGAGAAATTCAAGCTGGAAGCAGAGATTTGCATAAGTAACAAGGAGTCAAATGTTAATTACCAATACAATGGAAAAATGTCTCCAGGGATGTCAGAGGTCTTCACAGCAGCCCCTCCCATCAAATGCCTGGAGACCTAGGAAGAACAAATGGTTTCATGGGCCTGGCCCAGGACCTTGCTGCTTTGTGCACTCTCGAGACTTGGTGCCCCGCATCCCAGGTATGGCTAAAAGAGGCCAATGTAGCATTCAAGCCATTGCTTCAGAGGGTGCAAGCCCCAAGCCTTGGTGGTTTACATGTGTTGTTGGGCCTGCGGGTGCACAGAAATCAAGAACTGAGATTTGGGAACCTCCTCCTAGATTTCAGAGGATGTATAGGAATGGCTGGATGTCCATGCAGAGGTGTGCTGCAGGAATGAAGCTCTCATGGAGAACCTCTGCCACGGTGGTATAGAAGGAAAATGTGAGATGCAAGCCCCTACACAGAGTCCCCACTGGGGCACTGCCTAGTGGAGCTGTGAGAAGATGGCCACCATCCTCCAAACCCCAGAATAGTACATCCACTGACAGCTTGCACTGTTTGCCTGGAAAAGCCAGACACTTGACACTAGCCCGTGAAATCAGCCAGGAGGGGGGGTTGTGCTCTGCAAAGCCACAGGGGCAGAGCTGCTCAAGACCATGGGGATCCATCTCTTGCATGAGTATGTCCTGGATGTGAGACATGAAGTCAAAGAAAATTATTTTGGAGCTTTAAGACATTGGCAAGGACTTCATTTTTAAAACATCAAAACAAATGGCAACAAAATCCAAAATTGACAAACGGGATCTAATTAAACTAAAGAGCTTCTTTACAGCAAAAGAAATTACCATCAGAGTGAACAGGCAATCTACAGAATGGGAGAAAATCTTTGCAATCTATTCATCTGACAAAGGGCTAATATCCAGAATCTGTAAAGAACTTAAACAAATTTACAAGAAAAAAACAAATAACCCTATCAAAAAGTGGGCAGAGGATATGAAGAGACACTTCTCAAAAGAAGACATTTATGCAGCCAACAGACACATGAAAAAATGCTCATCGTCACTGAACATCAGAGAAATGCAAATCAAAACCACAATGGGATATCATCTCACACCAGTTAGAACGGTGATCATTAAAAAGTCAGGAAACAACAGGTGCTGGAGAGGATGTGGAGAAATAGGAACACTTTTACACTGTTGGCAGGACAGTAAACTAGTTCAACCATTGTGGAAGACAGTGTGGTGATTCCTCAAGGATCTAGAACTAGAAATACCATTTGACCCAGCCATCCCATTACTGGGTATATATACTCAAAGGATTATAAATCATGCTGCTATAAAGACATATGCACACGTATGTTCATTGCAGCACTATTTACAATAGTAAAAACTTGGAACCAACCCAAATGTCCATCAATGATAGACTGTATTAAGAAAATGTGGCATATATACACCATGGAATACTATGCAGCCACAACAAATGATGAGTTCATGTCCTTTGCAGGCACATGGATGAAGCTAGAAACCATCATTCTCAGCAAACTATCGCAAGGTGAAAAAACCAAACGCCATATGTTCTCACTCATAGGTGTGAATTGAATAATGAGAACACTTGGACACAGGAAGGGGAACATCACACACCAGGGCCTGTCGTGGAGTGGGGGGAGCGGGGAGGGATAGCACTAGGAGATATACCTAATGTAAATGATGAGTTAATGGGGGCAGCACACCAACATGGCACATGTATACATATGTAACAAACCTACTCTTTGTGCACATGTACCCTACAACTTAAAGTATAAAAAGAAAAATAGAAAAAGAGATTTGACTACCCTGCTGGATTTTAGACTTGCATGGGGCCTGTAGCCCCTTGGTTTTGGCCAATTTCTCCCTTTTGGAACAGCTGTACCCCCACTGTATCTATGAAGTAACTAACTTGCTTTTGATTTCACAGGATCATAGGTGGAAAGGACCTTCCTTGTTTTAGACTGTGGACTTGGACTTTTGAGTTAATGCTGAAATGACTTAAGACTGAGAAAATGTGGGGAGGCATGATTGGTTTTGAAATGTAAGGACACAAGATTTGGAAGGGACCAGGGGAAGAATGATATGATTTGGCTGTGTACCCACCCAGTTCGCATCTTGAATTGTAGCTCCCATAATTCCCCTGTGACACGGGAGGAACCCAGTGGGAGGTAATTGAATCATGGGGGCAGGTCTTTCTCATGCTGTTCTCATGGTAGTGAGTAAGTCTCATGAGAGCTGATGGTTTTTATAAAGTGGGGTTCCCCTACACAAGCTCTTTTGCCTGCTGCCATGTAAGACATGACTTTGATCCTCATTTGCTTTCAGGCATGATTGTGAGGCCTTCCCAGCCATGTGGAACTGTGAGTCAATTAAGCCTTTTTTAAAAATATAAATTACCAAGTCTCAGGTATGTCTTTATTAGCAATGTGAGAACAGACTAAAAATGCCTGAGTGTACATCTAGCACCTGAAGTCTACCTAGGGCCTGGTGTTCACCTGAGGCCTGATATCCACCTGGGGCCTGGGCATCCACGTGGGGCCTCATGTCCATCTAAGACCTGGTGTTCTCCTGGGACCTGTACATTTGCCTGGAACGTTATGTTCAGCCATGGCCTGAAGTTCAGCCAGGACTTTTGCCTATTGTTCACCTGGGGTCTTGGTGTCAACCAGGGACCCGGTGTCCTCCTGGAGTCCAGTGTCTACCTGAAGCCTGATGTTCACCTGGGGCCTGAGTGTTTACATAGGGCCTGGTGTCAGCTTGGGACCTAAGTATTTACCTATGGCCTGGGTGTCCATCTGGGGGCCTGATGTCCACTTTGGCGCTAGGTATCCTCCTGGTGACTGATGCCCACATGGCTCCTGGGGACCACCTGAGGCCTGGCATTAACCTAGAGCCTCATATTCAGCTGGAGCCTCATGGCCACCTTGTGTGTATCAACCTGAGGGCTGGTGTCCACCTGAGTCCAGTGACTTCCTGGGCCGTGATGAACAAACCCATGGGGCCCTGGCATCCACCTGGGGCCTACTGTTCAGATAAGATCTGGAGTTCTCCTGGCCTGGTGTCCACCTGGGCCCCTGATAGTCATCAGGTCCTAGGAAAAAGAAAAACTTAGGCCCCAAGTGCATATAAGCCTACAAGTAGAAACTCAAGCCCCGGATTGATACCCAGGTTCCAGATGGACACTGGGCACAAGATGAACACCAGGCCCGGGGTGAACACTAAGCCCCAGGTGTGTACATAGTCCTCAGGTGGACATCAGGCACTAGATTGACACACAGGCACCTGCTGGCCACCTGGGTGGACAACTTGGGGCCTGGCTATCAACTCGAGGCCTGATATACACTTTGAGCCCATTTTCCACCTGGGGCCTGATGTCTTCCCAGTGACTGGTATCCTCCTGAGGTCTGGTGTCCATCTGAAACTGTTTATCCCTGTGAGCCCTGATGTCCACCAGAGACTGGATGTCCCCCTGGGGTTAGATGTTCACCTAGGGCCTGGTGTCCACCTGGGGCCTGAAATTCACCAGAGCTTAGTTATCCACCTATGGCCATCTGGAGCCAGATGTCCACCTGAGGCTTGGTGTGCACCTCAGGCCTGATATCTACCTGGGTTTGGGTGTTCATGTGGGGCCTGATGTCCACCTAAGACCATGTGTTCACCTGGAACCTGGGTGACCATCTGGGTTCTGATGTTCAGCTGGGGCCCAGAGTTCAGCTGGGGACTGGGTCAACCTTCTGCCTGATGCACACCTGGGGACTAGGTACCCACCTGGGCTCCGGTGTTCACTGGAGCATGATAGCTACCTGGGGCCTTGTATTTATCTAGGACACCACAGTCTAGTGTCCTCATGGGTCCTGGGGTTTCCCTGGGGCCTGGTGTCTGCCTTAGGCCTAAGTTTACATCCGTGGCCTGATGTCCACCTTGGGATGGATGTCCACTTGGGGATGGATATTCAGTAGGGGCCTGAGTGTCCACCTGGTGCGTGATGTCTCCCTGGGGCCTGGTGTTCATCTGAGGCTTGATATCCACCTGGGGCCTGGACATTTGCCTGGAACCTGATGTATAGCTGGTGCCTGAAGTTCATCTATACCTGGTGTCCCCCTGGGGACAGGTAGTCAACTGGGGCCTGAAGTCCTCCTAGAGTTCAGTGTTCACCTGGGGCTTAAAGTTCACCTAGGGCTTGGGAGTCCAAATAGGGCCTGGTGTCAGCTTGAGACTTGTATATGTAGCTGGGGCTTGTTTGTCCATTTGGAGCCTGATTTTTTACTTGGTTTTTTTGTTAATCTGGGGTCTAATGTCCACCTGGGGCCTAGGTATCCACCTGGAGACTGTTCTGCAGCTGGAAACTGCTGACTACCTGTGGCCTGGTAATCACCTAAGGCTTTGTGTTGACTTAGGTACTTGGTGCCAAACTATTGACTGCTGTTCACCTGGGGTATGGAGTCCACCTGGGGAATATTGTGTACCCTGGGGCCTGGATGTCAGTCTGGGCTTGTTGTGCACCTGTATCTTAGATATCCAGATGGGGGTGTGTTTTCTGCTTGGCTGCAGCAGTCCACCTGGGGCTTGAGTGTCAACCTAAGGCCTGATGTCTATGTGGAACCTAGGGTTCACCTGAGGCCTGATATCCACCTGGGGCCTCAATGTCCAAATGGGGCCTGATGCCCATCTGGACCCTGAGTGTCCACCTGTGGCATGGATGTCCACTGGTACCTGATGTCCACCAGGAGCCTAATGTCCACCTAAGATCTGGTGTTCACCTGGAGTCTGATGTTCAGCTGAAGACTGGATTTCCACCTGGAGCCAAGGTATCCACCCAGGGACTAGTGTTGAACTGAGGCCTCTTGACCACCAGGGGACAAGGTATCCACACTAGGCTTGACGTCCACCTGTGACCAGATGTCCATCTTGATCCTGGGTGACCACATTAAGCCTGATGTTCAGCTGGGGCCTAGGTACCCACTGGGGGCTTCCTGTTAACCTGGGGACTGGTATCCATCTGGGTCCTAATGACCACCTGGGTTGTATTATTCACCTAGGGCCTGGTGTCCACTTGGGGCCCGAGTGTAACCTTGGACCTGGCACCCATCTAGGACTTGGGTGTCAAACTGGCCCCTTGGTGTGCAGTTAAGACGTCATGTGAACCTGGCGCCTGAGTGTATACATGGGGCCAAATGACTACTGGGGGCCTGAATGTCAACCTAGAATCTGAGGTTTACTAGGGGCCTAGGTATCCACCTGGGTCCTGGTTTCTTCCTGGGGTCTAATGTTCACCTGAGCCTGGGTGTCAACCTGGGGCCTGATGTAAACCTCTAGTCCAGTGTCCACCTTGGGCTTGATGTCAGCCTGGAGCCTGATGTCCACCTGAGGACTGATGTTCACCTTTGACCTGATGTCCACCTGCAGATTGTTTATCCACCCATGGTGTGATATTCACCTGGGGCCAATTGTCCAACTGTGACCAGATGTGCACCTGGAACCTAGGCATTCACATGGGGCCTGATGTTCAGCTGGGCTGGGACCTGGAGTTCACCTGAGGCATGATGTCCACCTGAAGCTTGATGTTCATCAGGGGGCTGGGTGTCCACCTGGGGCCTGATATCCACCTGGAGACTAGGTACCCACCTGGTATCTGGTGTTCACTCGAGATTGGTGTTCAGCTGTGGCCTAATGACCACCTGGGTCATGGTGTCTACCTTGGACTGGGTGCTTACCTGGAAGCTGGAAGCTGGTGTTCACTGGGGGCCTAGTGTGCATCTGAAGGCTGGGGGGTGCACCTAGGGCCTGGTGTCTACCTGGTGGAGCCTAATATTCATCTGGAATCTGATATCTACCTGGGGCCTTGTAGTTACCTGAGGTCTGGGCATCCAACTAGGGCTAGAGTGACCTCCTGGGGGCGTTGAATTTTACTGGGGACTCCTGTCTGCCTTGGACCTGGGTGTACATCTGTTGCCTAATGTACACCTTGAGAGGGATGTCAACCTGAGGACAGATGTCCTCTGAGGATCTCAGTGTCCACCCAGTGCCTGATGTCTGCCTGGGGCCTTGTGTTCACCTGGGACCTGTTATCCACCTGGGGCCTGGGTGTCCACCTGGGGACTGATGTTCAGCTGGAGACTGGATATCCACCTGGGGCTTAGGGATCCACCCAGAAACTGATGTCAAACTGGGGCCTGATGTCTACCTGGGGACTAAGTATCCATGTGAGGCTTGATGTTCATCTGCGGCCAGATGTCCATCTGATGCTTGATGTCCACCTTAGTCCTGGGTGTCTACTGGAGACCTCATGTCCAACTAGAGCTTAGGAACCCACTGGGGGCTTCATGTAAACCTGGGGACTGGTATGCAGCTGGGTCCTAATGATCCCCTGGGTCATAATATTCACCTAGGGCCTGGTGTCCACTTGGGGCTTGTGTGTCAACCTTAGGTCTCATGTTCATCTTTGACCTGGTGTCCACCTGGGACTTGGGTATCAACCTGAGGACTTGGTGTCGTTAAGGTGTCATGATCACCTGGGGACTGAATGTCAATCTGGGGTCTGATGTAAACCTCTAGTTCAGTATCCACCTGGGCCTGGTCTTCACCTGGGGCCTGCTGTTTACCTGGGCCTTGCTGTCAACCTGGGGCCTGATGTAAACCGCTAGTTCAGTATCCACCTGGGGCCAGATATCTTCCTAGAGACTTATATTCCCTTTTGACCTGATGTCCACCTAGGGACTTGCTATCCATCCGTAGTCTGATGTTCACCTGGGGACAGATGTTCAACTGTGGCCAGAAGTGCACCTGGAGTCTGGGCTTCCACCTGGAGCCTGATGCTTAGCTGGGGCTAGGGTCTACATGGACAATGATGTCCACCTGAAGTTTGATGTTCACCTGGGGCCTGATACCCACCTGGTGCCCAAGTATTCTCATGTGCCTAATGTCCACCAGTTGGCCTGGTGTTCATCTGAGGGCTTGGTGTCAATCAGTGGTTTTATGTACACCTGGATTCTAGTGTCCTCCTGGGGCCTTATGCCTACCAGGAATCTGGTGCACCCCTGGGGCCCAGTATCCACCTGGAGTCTGGGTGTCCACCTGGAGCCTAATGTGGAGCTTGTGCTGAGGGTCAGCCTGAGGCCTGATGTCTACTTGGGGCACAGGTATTCACCTGGGGCTTGTTTACCTGGGGACTAATGTCAACCTTGAGCCTAGGCATCCACCTGGGGAAGAGTGTCCAGCTATGATGTCCACCTATGGCCTGCAGCATGGTTATTATCCTAAGGCCTTGTATTAGTCCATTTTCACACTGTTATAAAAAACTACCTGATATTCGGCAATTTATGAGGAAAAGTGGTTTTAAATGACTGGCAGTTCTGCAGGCTTAATATGGAGCATGACTGGGAGGGCTCGGCAAACTTACAACCATGATGTAAGGCCAAGAGGAAGCAAGCCCTTTTTACCATGGGGGAGGAGGAGGCAGAGAGAATGGGGAAGTGTTACACGCTTTCAAATAACCAGATCTTGTAAGAACTCTACCACGAGAACAGCAAGTGAGAAGTCTGCCCCCATGATTCAATCACCTCCCACCAGGCCCCTCCTTCAACATGTGAGGATTACAATTCAACATGAGATTTGGGTGGAGACATAGAGTCAAACTATATCAGGCCTGATGCCCACCTGGAGTCGTGTCTACCTGGGGCCTAATGTAGACATGAGGCCTGGGCATCCACCTAGGACCCCATGTTAAGATAGGGTCTGGAGTTCCTTTGGTGTCTAGTGTATACCTGGGGCCCAGATGTATGTCTAGAGCCTGATGTTTCAGATGGAAACTTGGGCCCCAGGTGCTCATCAGATCCTAGGTGAAAACTCAGGCTTCAGGTGCACACTAGGCTCCAAGCGGACCCATAGGCCCCAGGTTGATACCAAGATGTCAGGTGAACTCTGGGCTCCAGAAAAACACCCCGCCCTAGGTGGACATCTGAACCTGAGTAGACATCAGGCCCCAGATGGACATCCGGCCCCAGGTAGATTCCTAGGCCCCAGGTGAATACTCAGTCTCCAGCCCTAGGGGAATTCAGTCTTACGTGACTAAGGACTGGTGTTCCTCTGGGGCCTCATGTATACCTGGACCCTGGGAGTGCACATGGAGCCAGATGTCTATAAAGGGCCTGAGTGTCCACTGGGGCCTGAGGTTCACCAGGAGAACAGACATCCACCTAGGACCTGGTGTCCACCTAAAACCTGGTGTTCACGTAGGGCCTGGGTGACCACCTGGGATCTCATGTTCAGCTGAGGCCCAGAGTTCAGCTGGTGCCTGTGTGTCATCCTGGTACCTGATGCACATGAGAGGACTAGGTGCCCACCTGAAGACTGATGTTCATGTGGAACTGGTGTTCAGCTGTGGCTTGATGACCAACTGGGTCCTGATGTCCTCCTGGCACCTGCTGTCCACCTGGGACTGCATGCTTACCTAGGGCCTGGTGTTCCCCTGGGGCCTGGTGTGCACCTGAGACCTGGGGTCCTCTTGGGGCCTGATGTACACTTGCACCTAGTATTCAGTTGGGGCCTCATATCCATCTGGAACATCATGTCCACTTGGGGCCTTGTCATTACCTAGGGACTGGCTGTCCTCCTGGTGCTTGAGTGTCCTCCAGGGGCCTGTAGTTCTCCTGGGGCCTGGGTGTACATCTCTGGCCTGATGTCCACCTTGGGATGGATGTGGCCTGAGTGTCCACCTAGGGTCTAATGTCTACCTGGGGCCTGGTGTTTCTCTGAGGCCTTATATGCATCTGCGGCTTTGACATCCATTTGAGGCCTGATGTCTACCTAAGACTTGGTGTTTAATTGGGGCATCGATTTCTTCCTGGAGCCTGATGTTCATCTGGAGCCTGAAGTTCACCTATGCTTGTTGTCTACCTGAGGTCTATGTGTCAACCTGGGGCCTGATGACCACCTTGAGTTGAGTGTTCACCTGGGGCCTGATGTCTACGTGGAGTCTGGGTGTCCACATAGGGCCTGATGTTGACTTGGGACTGAAGTATTTACCTAGGGCCTGGGTTTCTACTTAGAGCCTGACTTCTATCTGGTTCATTGTGTCAACCTGGGGCCTGATGTCCACTTAGGGCCTAGGTAATGTCCTTATGACTAAAGCCCACATGGGGGCTGAAACCCTCTCAGACCTTGTGTTACCCTAGGGCCTAGTGTCCACCTGGGACCTGCCTGCAACCTGGTGACCCCCTGGGGTCAAGGTATCCACCTTGGGCGTGATGACCAACTGGGGCTTAAGGATCTACCTAGAGACTAGTGTCAACCTGGAACCTGATGTCCATTTGGGGTCTGGTGTACACCTTGGGCCTGATGTCCACCTGGGCACAGGTGTACACTTTGGGTCAAGTGTGCCCCTGAAGCCTGAGTGTCAAGCTGGGTCTTGATGCACACTTTTAGTCAAGTGTTTAACTGGGGCCTGATTTACACCTGTAGACTGGGTATCCACCTGGGGCCTGATGCCCACTTGCAGCCAGATGTCCACCTGGCACCAAATGTCTACCTGGAGTCTGGGTGTCCACCTTGAACATGATGTATTCCAAGAGACTAGGCATTCACATTAGGCCTGGGGTCCCCCTGGTTCCTGATATCTACCTGAGGCTGGTATTGAACTGGGGCCTGTGTGTTCACTTGGAGCCCAATGTTCATTTGGAACCTGGTGTTCACTTCTGACGTGGGTATCCACCTGGATCCTGATGTTCAGCTGGGGAGTGGATATAGACCTGGGACCTGATGGCCACCTATGGTATATGTAACCCAACCACCTGGGGCCTGGTGTTCACCTGGGGCCTGATATCCACCTGGTACCTGTGTGTCAATCTAGTGCCTGATGTCCACTTGAGGACTAGGTAGACACCTGAGGCTTGGTGTTCACCTGGGGCCTGGTGTTCATCTTGTACTCAGTGTCCACCTGGACCCTGCATATCACCCTATGGCCTACGTGGCCACTTGGAGCTTTATGTGCACCTGGGGCTTGAGAGTTTCCTAGTATCTGATGACTACTGGGGCCCAGGTGTATGTTGGGCCCATCCACGTGGGACATCAGGATCCAGGTGTACACCCAGGCTTCATGTGGACACCAGGCCAGGAGAACTCCAGCCCTTATCTGAACATCAGGTCCTAGGCGGATGCCCAGGCCCCATATGTACTTCAAGCCCCAGGTATACACTGGACTCCAGGTGAACACCAGCACTCAGTTGGATACACACACTCAAGGTGGACACCAGGCCCCAGGTGAATTCCTACATACCAGGTGAACATCAGGTCTCAGGTGGACACCTGGACCCCAGGTGGATACTAGGCTCTAAATCAATACCAGGTCTCAGGTTGTCCTCAGGAGCCATGTGGACATTAGTCATCAGGAGGTTACCGAGGCCCAAAGTGGACATCAGGCCCCATGTTGACACAAGAACTAGTTGGAAGTCAGGCCCCAGGTAGATACCTAGGCCCTAGGTAAATACTTAGGTCCCAAGATGACAGCAGGCCCTATGTGAACACTCAGAACTCAGGTGGACATCAGGCCTCAGGTGTACATCTGGGTTCATCTGGAATCTGGTGTTACAGGCCCCATGTAAACACCAGGCCTTAGGTAGATACCCAATTCCTAGGTGGATATCAGAGCTCAGATTGACACAAAGACCCCGGTAGACATGATGTACCAATGAATATCCAGGCCCCAGGTAAATACCTAGGCCCCAAAACGACACCAGGGTCTATGTGGACACACAGGCCCCAGGTAGGAAACAGGCCCAAGGTAGACACTGGACTGGACATCAGGTCCTAGGTTGACAACCTTGCTTCAAGTTGACACCAGGCCCCAAGTGAACAGCTGGACACTAGTCCCCTGGTGAATACCTAGGCTCAAGGTTGACATCAGGCCCCGCGTGAACACAAGACCCCAAATAGACACTTATGCCCTTTATGCCCTAAGTTTACATCAAGCTTCAGGTGGTTCCCCAGTCCCCAGGTTAACATCAGGACCCAGATGGGCACCAGTTATCAAGTGGATTCCTAGTCCTCAGGTGAATATCAGGCCCTAGGTGGATACCTGGCCCCAGGTGGATACCAGGATCCTGGTAGACCTCAGGTCCCAAGAAGACACTAGAACTCAGGAGTACATTAGGCCACAGATTAACACCAAGGCACCAGATGAATACCAGGCCAACTTGTGGACATCAGGCCTGAGAAGTGTCCTTGGGTCCCAGATGGATATCAGGCCCCAGGTGAACATCCAGCCAGCACCCAGATGAACATCAAGCTTCAGGTAAACCTCATGCCCCAGGTGAACTCCAGGCTCCAGCTGAACATCAGGCCCCAGGTGGATGCCCAGGTTCCAGGTGCACATCTGACCACAGTTGGACATTCAACCCCAGGTGACCATCAGGCCATGAGTGAATGCATGGTTTCCAGGTGGATATCAGGTCAAAGGTGAACATCAGTCCCCCAGTGGACATCAGGCCCAAGGTGGACACTGAACTAGAGGTTTACATCAGGCCACATATTGACACCTAGTCCCAGATGAACATCAGACCCCAGGTGGATATCCAGGCTCCCAGTGAATTTCAGGCACCAGGTTGACATTCAGGCCCCCATTGGTCATCTGGCCTCATGCAAACTCAGACCCCAGGTGCACATGATGTCTCAACTGGACACCAACCCCTAGTTTGATACCCAAGTCCCAGGTGGACACCAGGTCCAAGGCTGACACTCAAGCCCTAAGTGAACACCACACTCTAGGTGAATAATTCAACCCATGTGGTCATTAGGACCCAGCTGGATACCAGTCCCCAGGTTAACACAAGGCCCCTGGTGGGCATCTAGGCACCAGCTGAACATCAGGCCTTATGTAAACACCTGGGTCTCAGGTGAACACTGTGCCCCAGGTGGACATCAGGCCCTAGGTGGATACGGGGTCACAGGTGGACTTCTAGCCCCTGGGAGACATCCAGTCCCAGGTGGACATAACCGTTTCCATGGATAGACCATTCCCAGGTGGACATCAGCCTCAATAGGATGGCAGTCACCAGGTAGACATCAGGCCTCAAATGGACACCAAGTTCCCAGATGTACAGCAGGCCTCAGCTGAACCCCAGACTCATGTGGACATCAGGCCACAGGTAGACACCATGCCTTAGGGAGATACCTAACTTCAAGTGGACATCAGACCCAAAGTGGACACCCAGTCCCCAGGTGGACAATCAGGGCCCAGGCACATATCAGGCCTTAAGTGGACACCCAGGCCCCAGGTTCATATCCAGCTCCCAGGTGATCACCAGGCCCCAGGAAGACACCAGGCCTTAGGTGAACAACAGGATGCAGTAGGTCATCAGGCCACAGCTAGATACAAGTCCCTGGTGAACATAAGGCCCCAGTGGGACATAGATCTAAAGCAGACATCAGGCCCCAGGTGAACATACAGACCCAAGGTAGAATTCACCCTGAGGGGAACATTTGGCCCCAGGTGCACATCAGGCCCCAGGTAAATACCCAGTCCCCAGGTGGACATCAGCCCGCAGGTCAACCACAGTCCCCAGGTTGATACCTGGTCCCCAGGTGGCTACCCAGTCTGCAGTGTAACATTAGGCCCGTGTAGGATCCCAGGCCCCAAGTGGATTCCTAGGCCCCTGGTGAACATCAGGCACAGGTGTCCAAGAGGCCCTGGGGAAACATAACTGTGTACAGGTAAGGAGTTGACCTGTGGGGAGGGTGAGCAGTCAGCAGCCCAGTGGGGTCCTGAGTAGGTCTTCTGGAAGGAGGAGGCTGAGGGGATGGAATCTTAAAGAGGTAACCTCACTTCCTTGGCGACAGATCCTAATGGAACTTAGAATTGTGGTAACCAGGCCAGGCACAGTGGCTCACACCTGTAATCCCAACACTTTGGGAGGCCGAGGTGGGCAGATCATGAGGTCAAGAGTTCGAGACCAGCCTGACCAACATGGTAAAACCCCCATCTCTACTAAAAATAAAAGAATAACTAGCTGGGTGTGGTGGTACACGTCTCGTGCTTGTAATCCCAGCTACTCAGGAGATTGAGGCAGGAGAATTAATTGAATCCAGGAGGCGGAGGTTGCAGTGAGCCAAGATCATGCCACTGCACTCCAGCCTGGGCAACAGAATGAGACTCTATCTCAAAAAAGAAGAAGAATTATTCTGGTAACCAGGCACCCACATCCTAGGGTCAGCCCTGTAACCAGCTCACTTGGTGGGAGACGCTCAAGAGAACAAGATGTTCCTGCGCTGCACCCCCACATCTCGAGGCTGCTGCTTCAGGATTGGTGGGAGTGAGAGACTTTCTTTTACGACGATGCCCATGTAGGCTCATCCCTCACCCCAGATGCCTCTGGCAATGTGGCAGAAGCCCCCCCAGTTACCTACCACAGGACAGGAGTCACCAGGTAGACAGCAGGTCCCAGATGGACACCAAGGCCCCAGATGGAGCTATCAGGCCAGGCCTCACCAGTGATCTCACCAGTGCCACATCTGCACATTGTCCTTGTCCAGCTGGAGCCTCTGGAGCTCATCGAGACACAGGCACATGGTGAAGTCACCTGCAGTCTGGAAGACTTTCCAGGGTTGATGTTTTCAGGCTGAAATTCCTTTAAATTCAGTGAGGTTGTTTTCATGTTTAGAAATTCCAGTGGAAAGTGAGTGATATTGGTGACTTTTCTCCTTTTTCAGTTCCTGCTTCAGGTGCAGAAATACAGCTATTTCCAGTGCCAGCTGTTGAGCCAGTGCCAGCACCAAGGGAAGGGCCCCTCCAGGGACAGTGCTGGAGCTAGAGGCAGCTCCAGAGCCCTCCTGCCCCTGGCATGGGATTGCCCAGGACCAGCCCAGTGAGGAGCTGCCTGACTTCATGGCACCTGCTGTAGAGCCACCAGCCTCAGCTCTTGAGCTGAAAGTGTGGCTGGAGCTAGAGGTGACAGAGAGGGGGTGACCAGCACAGCCCCAGCCAGCAGCTCCCTCACCGCTCCCAGTCCGAGGCTCAGTGGAAACCATGGAGGCAGAGACCAGGGTGTGCAACCTGGGCTCCTCTGCCTCACTGGAGAGGGACTTCTCTCATTCAGCAGAGCAGCAGCCCAGCTGCTGAAGGGTCTGCTGCTACTGCTGCTGGGGGTGTTTGCCTGCCTGTAGGAGAGCAAGTAAAGGAGCCTGTGAGCAGGGGTTCCAGCAGGTCCTCCTGCTCCCAGAGGCGGCCTCCTCCTCCAGGCATGGAGGTTTGCCCTCATCTGGGTGTCTGGGTCATTTGCCTATAATGTGCTGCCCAGGATGGGCTCTTCTTGACAGGAGGACAGGGGGTGAGGAGGCCAGGGAGCCTCTCCAAAGGAAGCTTTTAAACTCAGCAGCTACACCCCAGAATCTCCATGCCTCCACGTGCCCCAGGATTTATCCATAGCGCAACTATGAATTTCAAGTTTCTACAATAACATTGAAATAAAGTTTGACTTTTTGAAACTTCCATGACTTCTTTCATTCCCTAATACTGTAGATGGTGTTTTTGAGGCAATGTTGAAAATCTCTACTAGTTGTGGGTTTTGTTGTGGTTCTTTGTGTGATTAAATTGCCATCTGATCAGGTGATATTGAAAACCCTTCAGGTATGGCTTTTAGAAGACTGTGACCTACTTTTGCTTGTGTTGACTCTCCCTCCAGCTTTTTGGAAAGAGGGATCAAGTAGGTTCATTTCTCAGGCAGATCAATCACCTTTTGCCATCATAGTTTTAGCATCCATTTCCAAAATTTGGTGTACAAGTTGATATGTTGGTGTTTTTAGCTAATCTGGGGTTAAAACAGAATGCCATAGATGAGGAAACTTATAAACAAATGTATTTCTCTCAGTTCTGAAGATGAAGTGGTCAGCAGATTCCAGTCTGGTGTGGGCTTGCTTCTGGTTCATAGACAGCCATGTTTCTACCATGTCCTCACATGACAGAAGGGATGAGGGAGTTCTCTATGGTGCCTTTGATAGGGGCTACTTATCCCACTCCTGTGGTCCCTGCCTTCATGATCTAATCATCCCCCAAGGCCCTACCTCCAAATATTATCACATAGGGAATTAGATTTCAACACTTGAACTTGACGGGGACAATAACATTTGGCTTATAGTATCAAGTTACCCAGAGCCTTGTGCACTCAGAGGAAATCCAAAATCTTCTATAAGTATTTACTGGTCCCCTCTGGGCTTAGGGAAGTCTTTAATTGCAGCTCTTGATTCAGCTTGGTCCAAGCTTAAATTCTGCATTTGCCTGCATAACTTGTCCATGGGACAGAGGGAAGTTTAGATGCAACTGACCATTTGAGTTTTAGGACAATTGATGGAGGAGGGCTTGGCATCTGGATGAGAAGTGGAGGGAGAATAGAACAAAGGCACAGAAGGAGAGTGAGCACAATGAGAAAGGGGAAGAGGGACATCTGGTCATAAGGGCCAACTGGAGGTCAGGGAAGGTAATTTTCCTTGGATTTTAAACTCGGACCACATATCACATCAGAATCACCTGAGGGAGACATTTTCAAAGCATATTCCTGGGTTTCTTCTCTTGGAAATTTTTATTTCTTAAATCTTGAGTTGTGCCAATTTATCTGTATTTATCATAAGAATTTTGGATAATTCTCACTTATCCAGAACTCCAGGTGATACCTCACAAGAGAGACTGCAACTTTAAGAAGTGTGACTTTTATTGCTGCTGAATTATTTTATCTCACACCCAATTGAAAGTAAAGGATATAAAGTGCTTAGGTTGAACACAAAGTCCTCTGCCATAGGGAACATCTTCAGCAGCCACATTAGCAGAGGGATGGGTGCTAATGGTGGAGTGGACGGCTCTTCGCTTCTGACAGGGTGTCTGCTTATGTCTTAAACAAAATAGCACGGTATATATTTCATTAAGAAATCTGCTAAAAAATGAAATAAAATAGGTTCATGCTCTTAAGAGGCACAGTATTTGCTATGGCAGCAAGACCAAAAGGCTTAAGTATCAAAAATGTGCATAGTAGTTACAAACATTTTTGCATAAATAAAACAATGTGAGTATCTACATATGAAAATAACTCATGCAAAAAATATTTTTAACTGAGATTGAAATCATTTTATATACAACAAATGTTATCACTGTATTTTGAGGTAATATATTGTTTGTATATAGATGTTATAAATAATACTTAAGTTATTCGTCATTTATACAACAAATAATTCTTTGGAATCTACAAAATGCTGGTTTTGTTCTAGGCACTGAATGTACAAATTAAAATATAATATTTGTTCTTAGAGTGTGGTAGGTTAAGAAATACAAAATAGGCCAGTCACAGTGGCTCACACCTGTAATACAAAATTAGCCAAGGGTGGTGACACATGCCTGTAATCCCAGCTACTCTGGAGGCAGAGGCAGGACAATCGCTTGAAACCAGGAAGTGGAGGTGGCAGTAAGCCGAGATTGCACCATTGCACTCCAGTCTGGGCAACAAGAGTGAAACTCTGTCTAATATATATATATATATAAATATACATATATATACACACACACACATACACACACACACACATACAGGTTGTACTGCTGCAAACAAGAGTTACTAATAAAAAACTTCAGGAAACCTAGTGTGATTATTTTTAATAGAAATGGATATTTAAATACAGGTCTCTTGTTTTTTCTTGTGGAAATAAATGACAAGACGGAATTTCTGAGTGTTTGGTATCTGAATATTTCAGCAGAGCAGGTATGGTCAGTTTTTCAGAGACATTTTACCATCTTACTTGTCCATGCAACTCGTAAGATATGTGGAACAACATCCTCTCCAACAACCTCTACTAGCAGTCTTTGTAAAGTTTGTCAATTAAATGAGTGTTTTTTTGTTTTTGTTTTTGCTTTCATTTTTGGGGCGATTACCATACATCACCCAGGCTGAGTGCTGTCATGATCTTGGCTTACTGCAGTGTAAGTACTGCCTTCCAGGTTCAAGTGATTCTCCTGCCTTGGCCTCTCAAGCAGCTGGGACTATAGGTGCCCCCCACCACACCCAGCTAATTTTCGTAATTTTAGTAAAGACGAGGTTTTACCATGTTGGCCAGGTTGTTCTCAAATACAGCCTCAGATGGTCCCACCCTGTCTCAGCCTCCCAAAGTGCTGGGATTACAGTCATGAGCCACCGCACCTGACTGGGTTTTCTTTCCATTTTTTTCTTTTTTTAAAATATATACTTTAAGTTCTGGGATAAATGTGTAGAACATGCAGGTTTGCTACATAGGTATACATGTGTCATGGTGGTTTGCTGCGAAATGGGCGTAGGTTTTGCAGGTAATTGTTATAATTAAAAGATAACAGAACACCTAGCTAAAAATGCAAGGAGGCATTGATGGGCACATGTGTACCGAGTATATCCTGACTTCAGAATTAAAACTAATCCAATTTATGCCTCTGCAGTCCAATGAAATTTTTCCTTAAGAATCCAGAGATCAGACATTCATTTCAGCAACCACTCCAATAGCGGACCACCACTCACTCCAGCGAAACATATATCAAAACATAAGTGTTTTCCATATTGTTAAATTGCATTCAGACCGTAACTCACCCGACGCTGTCTTAATTTATGTATCAGCAGCATTGCACACAGTTAATTCCCACCTCCTCTTCATGTGAAACTTTTCTTGATAGAATTGCAGAACACTTAACCTACTTTCCCCCACCATGTTTTTGATGATTACCCCTAGTCCTTTTGTGCAGGTTTCATCTTTACTTTTTTTTAAATGTTAGAGAACCATTAGCCTCAGGACTTTGACTTCTTATCTTTCTTATCTTTGCTTTCTTACTAATTTTTGTGTCATTAATTTCCTGATAGTTCATATTACACCTAAACTCTGGACACTACACCCAACACTCCCTGACTTATCCACTTGGATGTCAGTTAGGAATCTCAAAATTAATATGTCTATATGGAGCCACTGGTACTCCCCAAACTTGCTCTTCCCCATTCTGTTTAATGGCAATTCCCATTTTATAGTTTCTCAGCTCAATATACTTGGTGTCCCCTTTTAATTCTGTCTCTGTAGCTCTGTCACTCTCTTTCTTATCTGATTCTCCCCCCTCCTCTCTCTCTTGCTCACTGTCACTCTTGCTCTCTCTCCCTGTTTCACACACACACAAACACACACACATATTTTCCGATCTGATGTGTATGGATTCCTTTAAAGTGTAGTAATTCCAGATGTTGTTTCCAAATTCACCTTCCTACCCCCACCACTTGGTAACTATAGCGCTTCCCTCACAAGGCCAAGGCTCTACTGCAGAGATGTCTTGGGAAAATAATGAGAACTATTACACATTCTTAATTCAAGGATCCTTAAAATTACAGGATAAGCCAAACATGGGATACTAATTCCCCAAGCTTCTGTCATTGCCCTTTTCAATCCAAGTCTCCACACAGCGACCACAGTAAGCAAGTAGAAGTCTCAGTCCACACTCCTTCTTTAATGTCCCTACTCCATTGCTTCTTTTCTCCTTCATAAGAGTTTCCAGCTTAACGAAGCCGGGCAACTTTACATATTTTTCTATGATCTGGAGATCACTTGGTGTAAGGTAAATGATCAGTAAATATTTTCAAATAACAGAATCCATGAATAATAGCTTTGTTTGAGAGTACATTTACTTATAAAAATCAAGAAAATGGATTGGTCAAGAGAATTCTGCTTGTTTTGATTTTGTTATCGCTCGATTAGATTAGCTGTGTTAGTACAAATGTCAGCGTGGAAAGCTATAAGCACTTCCAAGACTTTAAAAGGCAAGGCATGAAGTTTAAATATCTGCTCCTTTTATTTGAGCCACCAAGAAACAAAACTTTTTAAATATATTTTACATATGTATAAAATCTAAATTAATTTTTCTCTCTTTATCCCTGAATACTTTTTAAAGTTATTCATGTCCTCATTATTTTTTAATCCACTTCAATAACATTTTAAAATATATTTTCAACTTCATTAAAAATATCTTTGTGTTCCACTGAATAGCTTGCCAAATAATAAAACATTAGTAGTATAATTTCCTCATAAACATTATTTAATTTGTTTGGTTAAACATAGATTTCCTACTCTCAAGTCATAATTTCATTCAAGTATAATATATCTCACTTGACCTTTGCGAGGTTTTCATACCCTGTATTTGTCATTGAAATTGGTTTTTGATATTTGAACCACAAGTTTATAATTGTATTGTTGGTTAGACTGGTCTGTAGAATCCTTTGTTTTGATTCTGTGGTTTATTCATTAGAGAGTAGCTGTGCTACTGTAAATTTTGAGGTCAAAAGCTTAAAACATTTTATATGTTTTAAAACAAAGTGCATGGCATTTAAATACCTATTCCTTAAAATTTGGAAGGTTAACACCATACAAACCCAGAGCCTGTATTTTTAGATTAGTAGCATGTAGACATTTTCAATTTCTTCTAAAGTTGGAAAAAATAAACATTTTGTATAACATGTTTCTTGATAACAGAAGGTAAATACTTCTGTTTCTTGATAACAGAAGGTAAATACTTAACTTTCACTTAAAAGAAATTTGGTTACACTGGAAGGAAATTTGGCTAATATAAGTTAGATACATTTCTAATTAAAACAATAATTTAAGATAGATAATGCTCAAAGAACAGTGGTCATTGCATTTATTCCAGAGAGAGGAAGTTTATCCTGATCTGGCTGTAATAACATAGTAGGTAGAACTGCTGGCGTGGACACCCAAGCGAGAGGAAGCTATGTGCCAAAGGGGTCACACTGAAGAACGAGGAAAGTCGAGGCTGAGACTTGGTATACTTTGGACTCAACCACCATGTCTCAGAAGAAGAAATGATCTTTCCCCTCCTGGTGCTGAGCCAAACCAGGAGCTTGGCAGTGTTGCACACAGGATAGTCCTTGCTGGAGACATGTGGAGACATGTTTGACAAGTTGCTGAGGTGCCTGCTGGGCCAGGCCCTTGTCATGAAATGAGTTTGCATCCTGAGGAAGGCTTTTTATTGGAAACCTGACAGGGATCCAATTTCCCCTTTGCCTTAACCCCACAGGAGCACAGTAGCAGACAGGGGAGGAGGTGCAGGTGGCTGCTCATAGCAGCCCCACTTCCAGGGCCATTCCAGGCAGGGAGAGCCACTGAGCCGACTCCATGGGCTGCCCACATGGGGTCTGGACCCAGCCACCCTCCTGTGCCTGGCAGGTAGCACTTGGGCCATCACAGGACCCATCGTGTGGTGATCAGTGGCCCACCACCTGCCCTCATGGCAGGTGCAGTTCACAGGTGCTGCCCCAGGCCTGGCATTAGCTAGCTGAGTGGCCCAGGAAGTGGGCATGAATGATCTTGTCTGCAATTGCCCCTTGGACATGGTTTGCACTAGCAGCAGAATCCCTCCTGAGCCTTGTCCAAATGAGTTATGCACTTGAAGCTTGGCCAGGTCCTCATGCCCGAGATTAGGGAGGAGTGCAGAGTCTGCACCCTAAATCCCCTAGGGTCTGAAGGTGGTCTCCCGGGAGACCTCTGTCCTCTCCAGCGGCATGAGCTGGCTCCGCGCTCATGCGTGGGTGACATCCTTCCATGGTGACTCTGGCTCTTGCAGGAGGTGGGCTACCACAGGGACATGAGCAGTCTAACTGCCATCCTCCTCCTGTATCTGTCGGATGAAGACAACCTTCTGGGCACTGGATCAGCTGCTGGCCGAGGAGAGGCACTCCCTGCAGGGTAGGTGGTCAGCTGCCCCCAGGGCCTCACATAGTCAGGCCATGGGACAGCCACCCTGGTTGGGTGATCCTGACTTCCAGGCAAGGCACCTTCCTTGCAACCCAGCTTGTTAGGAGCCTTCAGGGCATCCCTGCTGAGGGTCCCACAGAAGCCCAGAGCTGAACAGGGACCCTTTCACTTCAAGGCAGACACCTTTCATCCCCAACAGCAGAGGGCACTGTGGCCTCCCACTGGCCACCCCGTGTGTCCCAGAGCCACAGCCCTCCAGCCCTGACTTCGTACAGGTGACTGTCACTTCCCCAGTCCTCCTACCTTCCAGCTGGCCACACACCCAGCTGCCCTCCCAACCTGTGGACCAGTAAGAGTTGAGATGGCAGTGGCTGCCCATCCCGTCTGGCCACCCCAATGTCTGGGAGGATGGCCATGTAGCCCCACAGCTTGCATCCACGTTCCCTCCACTGGCCACTGCCTGCCTCAGCCCTGCCTCACAGCCTCAAAGGCAGGCCTGCCTTCCTGGCACCTCTACCCAGGATGCTGCTGTGCAGTGCCTCCAGCTAGAGCCCACCTCCCTAGAGCTGAGGCCACATGGTAGGGTCGCCTGATGGAAGGGAGGAAAGCTTCAGGGTCCGATGTCCCCTGCCACTGCCCAGTCCTTCCAGCTGATGGCTCCACATCTTGGGAGTGGGCTCTGATGCATGATGGGTTGGGGGCTTCTCAGTATTCTACAGCCCCAACACTGCCCAGCTCCGGAGGCTCCTATTGCACCAGGAGCAGGTATTACACAAATCCTTCCCAAAGATCATGCGGCGCCTGCTGAGTGGATGACACCCTCACCTCTTTCCCAGAGGCCCAGGGTCCCATGGGGCAGGGAAACAGGGGAAGATGGAGCTCCTCAAGGGGCTGACAAGAGGCTGAGTCCCAGCCAGGGCCTCAGTCAACATGGGGATTCTCCATGGGTTTGGAGTTGAGTTTTCTTTTCCTGCCCTGGAGGAGGAGGCAGAGGTACTGGGATGGGGGCCGAGCTCCAACTGAGCAGGGTTAAGGGAAGTGTGTCCACCAGGAGTCTGTGCATGGGGGAGTTGTTAGGGAAGCACTGGCCACTGCTCAGTGTTCTGCCCCAGGGCAGCTCAGGGGGCCCTGAGCACCTAGGCTCCTCCTTTCAGGACTAGAAAGGGAGGCCGTGCATTGAGGTTTGCTGAGTTGGCTACTCTGGTTTCGTTGATGGGGTAAGGAGGCACAGGGGAGACTCCAGTCTAGGGACCCTCCTGTCCCACAGTGCCCAGCTCCCCCAAGAGGACCTGGCTCACCCCCAGCCCACAGGGAGCACAGGGAGGTATCTGCATGGCACAAGTGAGCCCTCCTCAAGAAAGGGGCATCCAGAGCCAGAGTCAGGCCTACTGTTTTCACAATGTTTGTTTGCCAGGGTGGGGTTTGCCTGTGTCACTTACCCAAAATTGCATCTTGAACTGCTGGGCATCCTCATGTATGTGTCATGGGAGGGACCCAGTGAGAGGTAACTGAATCATGGGGCAGTTTCCCCCATGCTGTTCTCATGATAGTGAGTTCTCATGAGATCTGATGGTTTTAAAAGCATCTGGCATTTCCCCTGCTTGAGGTGATGAATGCCCCATTTACCTTGATGTGATTATTACACATTGCATGCTTGTGTCAAAATATCTCACGTATCCCATAAATATATACACCTACTATGTACCCATAGAAATTAACAAAAATAAATTTTAGCATTAAAAGTGTGAGTTTTTAAAGGTGAGGTTTGCTCTCCAGCGCTGGTCCCTGCCAGGTGTGACCTTCATGTCTTCTTTCCACAAGGTCTGGGCCCCCATCTGCAGAGGCCGACAGTTCCCAGAGCGACTTTCCTCAGAAAATGGGACAGGGAGACTGAGGTCAGAGGAGGGGGCCTTGTTCTCCCCACTGCAAAGCCCCTCATGGGGATTGGAAAGTGAGGGTCTCCCAAGTGGCAGTGACCCTAAGCTGTGCTGTGGGAGGAAGCATAGGAATACGGTGTGGGACGGCTTTCCTGATCCTGACTTGGAGAAGGTGTTAAAATCCCGACATTCCTGACTCCTCCTTTGTGGGAGCCCCCACCCTGTAGCTCTCACAGGGTTTGTTGGGAGGGTCACCTGTGGTGATGGGTTTGGAAGTGCTTTGTGGGCTGACCTGGTGGGCGCCTTTATTCTGGCCTCCACCTTCAATACTAATTGCCTGGGGATCTCCAGGCCTCAAAGTCTAATCCTGGAAGGGTATGAGGTGTCTGTAGTGGAACATTCTACACCTCCTGGGAGGTCCCTCACTTCCACCTTCACCTGACATAGCCCCTGCTCCTGTTCCCTCAGCCTGGAGGGCTTGCCCAGGAGCACAGGGTGGTACTGGACTGACCTCTTTAGAAAGGGTGATTACATCCAGAACAATCTCCCTGCAGCTTTGCCACATAGAATTCTGGGGCTCCATGCAGCACCGAAATAGAGAGGGAGAAACTTCCTAGGGCAGGGATCTGCTGCTTTGGGGTGGGGCAGAGGGTATCTGGGTCTGGGTGTCAGGAGTGTGAGCCCTGCCCAGGTAGCCAGGCAGCCCCTGTCCCATGCTGCTCGGTGCATGATGTTTCCTGCACAAGCTTCCTTTAGAGGGACGATTCCAGAGTGACTGGGGTGGTGCACTGTTGGGGTGACAGAGCAGCCCTGGAGGCCCTCTGCTCTCTTACCTGGCAGGAGGGTAGCCGAGAGGCAGAGCAGAGAGCTTCTCAAGCAGGCTGGGGCGGGCGCCATGCATGGGCTATGCCTCTTGCCACTAGAAGGACAGGCTGCAGTGAGGTGGAAGAAAACGACTATGCTGTGGGAGAGAATGGATCCATCCAGAGAAAGAGCAGGGCGGGAGAAGCGTGCCGTTATTAGAAATTTGTATGTGGAGACATTTCCAGAATTCTACTTTGAAGGGATTTTTGCCTTTTGACAGAGTTACTGTGAGAAGTAATTTGGGACATTTTCAAAGCCTTTTATATTAAAAGCAAAAGAACGAAAACGAAAAGCATATTAATACACTGCTGGTGGGTGCATGTGCGAGATGTGAAAGAGCAGCTGCCACTGTTATGTGTCACAGATGCTATGGGAAGTGCCTGAACACACACAGATGTGCTTCATGCAACCTGGTGAGGAACATCTCTAAAACATTTTACAGTTGAGAAAATTCAGTGTTGAGGAGGTTGAATCGTTAAGATCCGCACTATATGTCCTGACAGGAGATCAGGACAATGCAAAGTGCTTATGTATCGCATATGGTGTAGGGTGTATTATTTTCAGCAAAGGTCAAACTCCATCTCAAACAAAAAATACTTCTACCACCTTCCAGTGGGGTGGCTGTACCTATAAATGTCAGCACTTTGGGAGGAGGGGCCAAGGCAGGTGAATCCCACTTGGAACAAAGGCCCAGGTGGAAACCCACAGCCAGCATTTGTAGAAATCCCGTTTCTACAGAAATACAAAAGGTAGCTGGAGCATTGCGGTGCACACCTATGATCTCAGCTACTCGGGAGGCTGAGGTAGGAGAATCGCTTGAAGCTGGGAGGTGGAGGTTGCAGCGAGCTGAGATTACACCACTGCACTCTAGCCTGGGCAACACAGTTATCTCAAAACAAAAACAAAAACAAAAAACAAAAGAAAAAAACTTCTACCTTCCAATCCCCAAATTCACCCCCAACCCAACAAAACGAACTCCCCCACATCCCAAAACCACCATAATAACATGTATGCAAGTGCTCTTTTATGAAAACTATGCTTGAGTTCATCTTTGTTGCTGTTCAAAATATTATTTCCCCTCAGTTGATACAAGTAAACACAATTCTCCTCAAGGGTTTGTTCGCTTTTGATCTTCAGTGCCACTGTGCCTCTGGAGGAATTTAAATGATCTACTAGAGATTCCATTTTCCGGCTTTTCAAGCCCCTCATTGCTTATTCCTTGCTATCTATGGAAGGCATTTTGTTTTACAGAAGGTGAACTGCAAGAACTCAAGGAACTTAAAGGGATTCCGAAATGTACATTTATGGAACAGGAGGTGAAGCAGATTTACTAGAGACATATACTGTCTCCACATAGCTCAGAGACCGATATTATTGATTGTTTGGTGTGATTATACCATTAAATCTCTATAGATTTAACATAATCCTTTTCTTTTTAACTGGAACCCTTCATGAATTTGTATAAATGTCCTTACAGGGGCCACATAATAATCTCTCTATTATATCATTTGAACATGGTATATGTGCTGCCAAAGCAAGAGCACAAATCTGGCAAAAAATCTAAAGCAGAATTTTTAGAAGCTGGACGGGGTGGATTCTACAAAGTTTTATAAAAGCAAAGGAACGATAAATGAAGCCAAATAAAGAAGAAACAAGCTTGAAGGATAGAATATCGATTCTAAACAGCTACAGTAATGGCCGTACTGGTGAAAACACGGTGTGTTGATCAAGAAAAGAGCAGTCTAAATACACCCACATGTGGTCAACTGCTATTTGATAAAAGCCAGAGTTATCCACAGTGGAAAAGGACAGTCTTTTCAACAAGGAGTTTATGCTTGAAGAATTGTGGACATCCATATGCTTAATAATAATATGTAATAATAATAATAATCAACCTCATCAGGGTGGTGGCTGTACCTGTAATCCAGCACTTTGGGGGGCGGGGCAGGGCAGACACCCTGGTTAGGGTTGGGGCAAACCTGGCCAACATGGGTTTAGGCCCCATCTCTGCTAAAAGCCCACCAAAATTTGCTGGTACGTGAGTGGCAGGCACCCACCAGTGTCCAGAGGCTGAAGGAGGAAGATCATATGAACCCGGGGAGGCAGAGTTGCAGTGAGCCAAGATCACACCGACCGCCAGCCTGGGCGACAAGGGTGACACTCTATCTCAAAAGAAAAGAAAGAAAAGAAAGAATCAGACATGAAGCCAGAAGCCTACACATGAAAAAGATGCTCAATAACCGCTTCAGTATTAGGGAAAGTTAAAGTCCACAATAGGGCTACCAATTGTCAACTATTAGTCCAGCCAAAATATAAAACAGGCTGGGCATGGCTCCCCACCTGTAATCCAGCACTTTGGGAGGATGAGGTGGTTGGATCATCTGATTAGGGGACAAGGCCAGCTTGGCTTCCTTTGGAGAAACTCTGGGCACCTTTGAAATACAAAAAGTGCTTCCGTGTGGTGGTGCCTGTAATCCCAGCACCTTAACTTCTCCCACAAAGAGCTGAGGTAGGAAAATCCTGTAGAACCAGGAGGACGAAAGAGTTTGCGGTAGAGCAGAGATTTGCTCATGCACTGATCTGTAAAGACAGCAAGGTGAGAATTCCCTCTCAAAATAAATAAATGAAATAAATAACCATACTGATAATATGAAGCCTTGAGACTGGAGTTCTATATATATTGTTGTTGATTATTTTGTGTTTGAAAGAGCCTCCATCACACGGGCCATTCACACGAAAGTAGAAAACATGTCCACAGACCTGTTGGTAATGGCCATCACATAATAATCTATACATAATCATACAAAATCTCCAAGCAAGGTACAGTGGCTCATGACTCCTGTCAGCACTTTAGGAGGCCAAGATTGGAGGATTGCTTGAGACCAGGAGTTCGAGACCAGACTAGAAAAACATGATCTATGAAATCTATGAACCTATGGGATGTCCAGACTCTGCCCCTTCTTGAAACCTCCACTGTGGGGTTGAAGGCTGGGGAATAACAGCTATCTTCAAACAGGGCATTCTGCATCCAATGCACAACTTTGGAGCAAAAATGACCAAGCATGGTAGCTGCAATTTATAAGGGGAGGACTGCTCTGCCTCAGGTCACATGGTTAATACTCTTCAGGTGGCCCAGACTCCGTGTCTAGTGTTCTTTCCATGATCCTCCAACACACCCTCCCTGGGTGCAGGATGTGGGTAGTTTTTACTGTGATCTCTGTCCCTCCCACCTGGCGGGGGCTCTGAACATGGCCTGTGTCAGGTGGGCCCTGGGCTCTCATGGGACCGTGATCGGCTCCTCCCACCAGGAGAGGAATGATATTCGAGAAGGGACCCAGAGAGAGCTTCCCAAGGGCATGGCATCTCTACCCACAAGGAGTTTGGCAAAAATGGTCTTCGCTGGTGGAAAGAGATCAGAGCATTCAGATTATTCTCCTGCCTCTTGGATGGAGACCATCAGCATACACGGGTGCCGAGAAGCCTTTGTACTCATGAAACCTGTTTAAATGGCAGTAGGACACAAAACACCTCAGCTGGGGAAACTCTCTTTCATGTAATCCCTACACGTATATTCTACAGAACTAGTGTTTCTGCACCTAGAACAATGCTATTAACTGTGCATAGGCGTTGATTTTGAATGACTTAGAAAACTTGTTTTCCAAGAAAAATAATACATGTAATATGCTAACATTTATGTAAGCCTTGAGGAGGCGAATATGTCATCATATTCATTTGTAGATTTATAAACTATCTATGGAAGGATTGGAAAACTGGCCACTGAAGCTATTTCCAAAGAAAGTCAGTCAGTGGCTGGGATAGGGAAATAAGAGACTTTTTCCTGTATATCCTTTCATACTATGGGAATGTGTTACAGGAGCAACTCATCAAACGAAACTCCAATTAAAATAAAGGGTACTAAAAGTAACATATATTTAAAAATCAAAAACAGGCTGGGCGCGGTGGCTCAAGCCTGTAATCCCAGCTCTTTGGGAGGCCGAGGCGGGTGGATCATGAGGCCAGGAGTTCAAGACCAGCCTGACCAACATGGTGAAACCCCATCTCTACTAAAAATACAAAAATGAGCTGGGCATGGTGTCAGGCAACTGTAGTCCACTCAGGAGCTGGTGGGAGAATTGCTTGAACTCTGGGCAGGGTTGCAGTGAGCTAGGGTCCTTTCCTGCACTTCCAGCCTGGGCAACAGAGGGAGACTGTCTCAAAACAAACAAACAAACAACAACAACAACAACAAAAAACAGCAGAAACATTTACAAGTGCATGTGCACATGTACACACACCCCCCACAGCCATACTCCACACCAGAGATAAAATAACCACTGTTGGCCAGGCACGTGGCTCATGCCCATAATCCCAGCACTTTGGGAGGCCAAGGCAGCAGATCACCTGAACTCAGGGTTTCAGAATGTGAGGCAGCAGCGGCCCCTATCTCTACTAGAAATACAAAATTTAGCCAGTGAGGTGGCTCCTGGCCTGTAATCCAGCCTTGGGGCTGAGAGCATGAGAATAAAGCGGAAGCAAGGAAGGTGGAGTCTGCAGTGGAGCCCAGAATCACTAGATGCACTCCAGCCTGAATTTGTTGAGAATGAGACTCTAGTCTCAAAAAAGAAAACAAAATCAATCAAATAAATCAATTAATTAATAAAAACAAAATAACCACTGTTAATATTTGGTGCTTTGGGTAGGAGCAGTAGGCTGCTGTCCCAGCTTGAGCCTGAGCCCCAACATGGGTGAAACCTCATCTCTACCAAAAGAACAAAAACAAAAAAGCTCTAAAGGCTTGTGACTCATAACCCAGTCTCCGAAATAAATAAATAGATAAAAATTTAAAAATAAAGTGAAATAAAATAGTATTTTGGTGGCATACTTGGTCCAATCCTCTATTTTTGCTTTTGCTGCCTATGCTTTTGGTGTCATATATAAAAAATTATGTCAAAATCTATGCCATTAAGCTTTTCCCCATGTTTTCTAGGAGTCTTAGTGTCCGGTCTTATATTTAACTCATTTTGGGTTGGTCATTGTGGATGGTGTAAGAAAAGGGTACAATTTCATTCTTTTGCATGTAGGAGATTGTTTCCAGAGCCATATATGTTGAAGAGACCCTCATTACATTTGTGTTTACCACATTGTGACATGACTTCCTCAAGGGGAAGATCAAGTTGTAATATTGGGTTTTATTTCTGGTATCTCTATTCTGTTCCATTGCTGTATATATCTGTATTTATGCTGGTAACATATGTTTTAATTACTATGCCTTTGTAATACATTTGGTTTTTTGTTTTGCTTGTGTGTGTATTATTCTTTTTTTTCTTGAGATGGGTCTGCTCTGTATAAGCGGTAGATACCAGCTCACTGAAACCTCTGCCTCCTGGGTTCAAGTGATTCTCCTGCCTCAGCCTCCAAAATGGCTGGGATTACAGGTGCCCACCACCATGCCCGGCTAATTTTTGTATTTTTAGTAGAAATGGGGTTTTGCCATGTTGGCCAGGCTGACCTCAAACTCCTGACCTTAGGTAATCCACCCTCCTTGGCCTGCCAAAGTGCTGGGATTATAGGCACGAGCCACCACACCCAGCCTGTAATGTATTTTGACATCAGGAAGTGTGATGCTTCAAGCTTTGTTTTTTACTGTTCTTTTTTTTCAGGCAGCCCCCAAGCCAGAGAGACTCCCAGCTGTGTTTTTCTTTCTCAAAGTCATTTCTGGCAGAGGCCAAGCAGGAGGATTGGCAGGCCCAGGAGTTCAAAACAGCTTTGGTAAGAGAGACCCTGTCTCTACAAAAGAACAAGAGTCTTCAGGTGTGGTGGCACGCACCTCTGGTCCCAGATGCTTGTGAGGCTGAGGTGGGAGAATCACTAGAGCCCAGGACATCAAGGCTGCAGTGAGCTGTGATTGCACTGTTGTACTCTAGCCTACGTGACATGGCAAGATCCTGTCTCAAATAATAATGATTGTTTTGGCTATTTTGGGATCCTTTGTGAGTCCATGTGAATTTTAGAATGGTTTTTCCTATTTGTGTAACTGAAAAAAAGCTGTTGGGATTTTGATAGGGATTGCATTGAATCTGCAGTTCACTTTGGGGAGTATGAACATTTACAAAATATTAAGTCTCCCAATCCATGGATATGCGATGAAATTACTTCAACACAATAAAGGTCATATGTGAAAAGCCCACAGCTAACATCATACTGAACAGTGAAAAACTGAACACTTTTCCTCTAAGACCGGGAAGAAAACACAGGTGCCCACTCTTGCCACTTCTTTTCAACACAGTACTGGAAGTCCTACCCAGAGCAATTAGGCAAGAAAAACAAATAAAAGACATCCAGCTCAGAAAAGAAGTAAAATCATCTCTGTTTGCAGATGACACAATCTTACATAGGAAATCCCAAAGACGCCCACACACACAAAAATTGTTAGAACTAATAAGTTCTGTAGGATTACAAGAACACGATGAATATAGAGTGGTTTGCATTTTCTATACATTAACAATAGAAAGAAAGAAAACTACCCACAAAGGAAATTAAAGAAAACAATCCCCTGGCATGCCTGTCAGCATCTTTAGGAGGCCGGCCGGGAGGATGCAAGCAGGCCAGTTCAGCACCTAGCCAGGCAACATGGTGAAACACCATCTCTATTAAAAATACAAAATTAGTCGGGTATGATAGCACCGTGCCAGTCCCAGCTGCAGGAGGCTGAGATGAGACATCACTTAAGCCTGGGAGGTCAGAGGCTGCAGGGGAGCCATGATAACACCACTGCACTCCAGTCTGGGTGACAGAGCCAGACCGTATCTCAAAAAAGGAAAAAGAAAAAAAAAAAAAAGAAGCAAAATGAAAACAATCCCATTAACCACATCATCAAAGAGAACAAATACTTAGGAATATAAGCAACTAAGGAGGAGGTAAAGACAGGCATACTGGGCTATAAACACTGATGAAAGAAATTAAAGAGGCTGACAGATGCTTAAAGACATGTGGGGTTTGTACTGCACCGCTTTTCAAAATTGTTTGCATAGATGGTATCTTGTGGAGTCCGTGCAAATCTGTGCAGTAAGCAGGTGGAATACTTGCACCAACACGAGGCAACCAAGGCCCCAAGAGGACTGGATGAGAAGCTGGTAATAAACATGATGACAGAGGTCAGATCTAGGTGTCCTGCTGGCTCTTGAGGGTCAGCACTTAGATGTCAGATCTGCTGCAGACAAGCACCACGGGCACTCTGGTATTGAGCCACGGAACCCACATCACCCTTCCAAGGCACCACCATTCCAGACAGCCACTGATGAAGATGAATGCATACTTCAGGCTGGGGTATCTACCATGTATATCATAAACAGGATTATAAATATAATCCACATACATGCACTTGATTGCATAATACTCTTCAGTGGCCTCAGGCTCAGATGCGCATGAGTGAAATTGCTCAGGACCCATTCCCACCTCAGCCCTCTGCAGGCCTTGTGCCAATGTCCACCTCCCGCCGCGCCAGCTGCGCAGAAGCTTGTGGACACATGTGGGTCTTACAACTGGACATGCCCTCCCTCTCAGCAGTAAATGCGCCTCTCACTACACCCCAACATCTACTTATTCTGCGTATCTTAGTTTGGCATCCACTTCCTACACTCCAGGAAGTCTTCCTTGAATGCACATACATATGCATAGAGTTCTTGATGCCTTTATTGCTCCCCCACGCTAACTGTGTCAAATTAAGCCTTGAACCCTGGAGGTCAAGCAGCTGCTGTTGCTGTCCGCCACTGCACTCAGCCTGGGTGACACAGCAGGCATCCTCAAAAAAATTAATTAATTAATAAAATAATAAAACCCAAGGATTGGCTGCATGCAGTTGGCTCACATCTATCATCCTAGCACAAGGGCCAGGAAGAGAGGGATCTTGACGAGAACAGACCTTCTAGTCTCACAGAGGCATGTAAAGATCCCCATCTCTCCAAAGGAAAGAAACATTTTATCTGGCTGTGGTGGTGCATGCCTGGCATTGCAGCCCTCCCAGTAGACTGACACAGGAGGATCACTTTGGCCCAGGAGTTCAAGGCTGCAGTTAGCTATGAGCCATGTTAGCCTGGCCTGGATGACAGAGTGAAACCCTGTATCTAAAAAATAATAATAAAGCCAGCTGGGTGCGGTGGCTCATGCCTGTAATCCCAGCACTTGGGGAGGCCAAGGTGGGCTGATCACGTGGGGTCAGGAGTTTGAGACCAGCACAGCCCAGCATGGAGAAAACCCTGTTTCTACTAAAGAAGAAACCACAGAGTAGGCTGGGCATGGTGGCGGTGCCTGTAAAATACAGCATCTACTCTGGGCTGAGGGAGGAGAGAATGCAGCTGCGGAACCCAGTGGGAGGAGGAGGTTGCAGTGAGCGAGATCATGCCACTTTGCATACCCTGGAAGTGATGCAGTGAGACTCCATCTCAAAAAAGAAAGATAAAAAAGAAAAAGTCAAGGAAAAAAAATTCAGAATAATGGTTATCTCTGAGGATCGAAGCAGAGCTGACTTGGAAAGGGGCAGGAGGAGGGAAACTTTCTGGGGCAATGAAGTATCTGTTCTACAATCCTGCTGCTAGAATGTGGGTGACACACATGTATGCTTTGAAATTTTATCATACTATAGTATTGAAACTTAAGATGTGTGCATTTCCCTAAATATAAATTTTACCTACAAAATTCCATTAGCTACAGTACACACAAGACTCCCTAAGCATTCTAAGGTGGGACTGGGAAATCAGACAGATAGAGATAGGACCACTCCCACGCCACTCACCATTTGTATCGCTCCACCACCATTCCCTAAGTCACAGAACAAGAAGAATAAGAACAGTCCAGGGCATTCTTGCAGGGCATGCAGAGCAGAGTACCCGAGCACTCTTCCTATCTCCCAATCCAGATCCCGGGATGGGAATGCAGAAACCAGTCCAGCATCTAGCATTGAGTGCAGATGCCTCTACACTCCTGGGGTACCTGTAATTTTGCCTCAATATCTCTCTGTGATTGGAGAGGCCATGCTCCAAGAGGGGTTTGGGAAAAATAAGGTAGGGAGAACTTTGAGGGAGAGGTGGAAGATCCTGCCATCAGCTCCCTTTGGCCAACCTGATGTGCGCAGTCATCAGCACCTCCCAAGCACAAAGAACTCCTGCCTAACTAAAGGCAGAACCTGTAGTACCAGAGGAGTCACTGTGGGATGGAGAAGACTGTGGCTGTGAACCAGCCAGCTTCCAGAACATGGCCTCCCACTCAGCTATCCCCTCTTGAACTGGATGTGGGAGAAAGAGCCTGACTCAATTTCCCTTGAGCAGAGGGAAGTCTGAACGAAAGATGCATTGAAACACAGAAGCAGGCTGGGTGCAGTGGCTCACATACCTGTAAATGCTAGGCCGAGGTGGATGAATCATCTGAGGTCGAGAGTTTCAGACCAGACTGACCAACATGGAGAAGCCCCGTCTCTACTAAAATTACAAAAAAACTTAGCTGGGCATGGTGGCACATGCCTGTAGTCCCGGCCACTCGGGAGGCTGAGGCAGGAGAATCCCTTGAACCCGGGAGGCGGAAGTTGCACTGAGCTGAGATAGCCCCACTGCCCTCCAGCCTGGGTGACAGAGTGATACTCCATCTCAAAACAAACAAACAAACAACAACAACAACAAATCAAAACAGAAGTGGCTGGGTGAGGTGGCTCATGCCTGTAATCCCAGCAGCACTTTGAAGAGCAGAGAGGAGGCAGGAGGATTGCTTGAGCCAGAGTCTGAGACCAACCTGGGACAACATGTGGTAAGACCTGCACCTCTACCTGCTGAGCCACCCAGTGGCTAGGCGTTGCAGCACCTGTGGTCCCAGCCTTCACACAAGAGGAGGCTGGTGGGGCCGATCCATTTTGCACCCAGGAGGTGAAGCTGCAGTGACCCATGATTGTACCGTACACTCATGCAGCCTGAGGCCTGGAAAGAAGTAAAGACTCTGCCTCAAAACCACAAAACACACAGAGGCACCTAGACCAGTACACTGGCTCATGAATGGGAATTCCCCTTGAGCTAATTATTGAAAAAGAGCTAGCCACCCAGCACTTGGTGCTCTTTCTTTTTTAAAGACAGTCTCACTCTTTGCCTTGGAGTTGAAATGTGGTGCAACGTCCTCCACTCCTATAACCTCTTGCCTCCTGGGTTCTCTCTTTCACCTCCCCAAGTAGATGGTTACAGGCACGTGCCTGTAGAATAGCCCAACAAGGCAGGGTTTCATCATGTTGGCCAGGCTGGTCTCAGCTCCCCGACCTCCAAGTGATCTAGCCCCACCTCAGCCACCCAAAGTGCTGGGATTACAGAGGCTGAAACTCCTCAAGGCATGGCCTGGGGCATTTATATTCAGTGAGGAAAGATGAAAGGGCTGGGGTGACAGGTGGAACACCCAGCGCATTTCAGGAAGAGAACAAGAGCTTGTCTGGCCAAATTTGGCGCCCACCATTAATCTGTCCTGTCCCATTGGGTGTGATGTTATTCTCATATTAGCAACAGATTCTTCCAAACAAATACAGGTGGCCACCTCCCTGTGGTGCCTCCTTCCCGGTGACCAGCTGGTTAGGCGCTTGTGATCTCCCTCCAGCTTCCAGAACTCTCTTTCATTTGTTGTATGTCACTGGCTAATGAAAAACAGAAAAACATTTTTGACCCGTGGTGGTGATACTGGTAATCAGCAACGCGAAGTGGATATTAGCAGTTAGAGACCAACCGCAGGGTCAGAGAGAACCTGATTTCCATTAAAAAGAAAAAATACATTTGGACTTTGGAGCTGCAAAGTAGGTTATTGCCATTGAAATCAAGCCTTCAAAATCAATGTCTCTTTTGAGAAATACTCTGCGGGAATTATTTTTTTTCTTCGCAGAGGAAGGTAAAAAGGTAAGAGGTGAGGGCTGAGAGAAAGGCTGAGCTTTGGAGAAAACATAAACTTCTGCACTGACTTAAGTTCAGGTGCGCAGAATCCAGTCACTTTCCTGTATACCTTGGCCAGGTGCTCTCGCCTGTACCTGATGAGTCCCAGGTCCGCCAATCCTAGAAGAGGACCCAAGGCAGCACAGCTGGACTTAAAAAGCTGACCGTCATCCCTCTCTCCCTGCATTTTCTGCCTGAGTAATAACGGTAGCACCACTGCCTAATGCTTTTGTGGCGAAATGGCGCTGAAAACATCAGCCATTGGGTAACCATTTCCTGCAATCCCAGCCAGCACTTTGGGAGGCTAGAGGTGGAGCTGAGATCACCACCCTGAGTCAGGGTTGAGACCAGCATGGGCAACAGGTGGCTTATCTGTAAAATACAAGAATTTGGCCCAGGCATGGTGGCGGGCACCTGTAATCCAGCCCCAGGATGCTAAGGCAGGAGAATGCATGAACCAGGGGGCAGAGAAAGGTTCAAATCATGAGAATAACGCTCGGCCTGGGCAACAAGGGTGAAACACAATCTCTGAAAATAAACAAACAACCACAAAACATCACGGAACGAACAGTTGACCAGACGCATTTGCTCTTTCCCTACAAAATAACAGTGATAGACAACAACCTGCAATGGTCACAGCAGCTCTTTTCCTGCCTTCACGGGAAGGCGGGAGTGCTGCAGGAGGCAGAGAGCAAGCAGACCCTAAACTTGAATTCCTTTTGGGAAAGCAGCCTCACCTTTGCCCTCGGGACCTACAGGGGCGGCCAGAGCTGCCTCTTGCTCCTTTATTGATATCCAACCTAGGGGCCCCAAGTTGAACCCAGAAATCAGCAATTAGCAACACTAGTCCAAAGTAAAAGCATCCCCATGTGTATCCATCACTCAGCATCATCGCGTTTACCTCAGAAATTGTCCAGTAGACTAAAATCCCAGCTAAATGTTCAAATTCTTATCGGGACTAGTTAAAACTTCAAAAAAATCTGTCTTGCCACGGTGGAGTCCACACGGCTTTTGAAAAGCGAATACAAAATATTATAGCGAACAAGAAGTCCCCGGGTCGGTGGAACCATCATCTGTAATCCCAGCACTGCTGGGGAGGCCAAAGGCACGCAGATCGCTTGAGGTCAGGAGTTCAAGACCAGCCTGGCCAACAAGGGGGTGAGCAGCGTCTCTCTACAAAAATGTCTAAAAATTAGCTTGTGGAAATTGCAGTGGCGGAGTAGCCTATAATCCCAGCTACTCTCCAGAGACTGGGGCAGGAGAAGCACTTGAACAGGAGGGTAGAGGTTGCAGTGACCAAAGGTGCTGTGCACTCCAGTCTGAGCAGCAAAGAGAAGCTGAGGACCTATCAGAAAAAAAAAAAAGAAAGAGAGAAGAAGAATTAAAATAAAAATCTAAAGGAAACCTCAAAATCATTTAGGGAGTTAGTCAGGGGTGACTAGGACGATGTCCTGTGTTTGCACTTATAGAATACAGGGTACTAAAAAATACAAATATAGGTGTAGAATACATAGAATACTAAACACATAGAATACATAGAATGCTAAACATAGATACATAGGATACTAAAATGACCTGAAAAACAATTAGATGGGCGGGTGGTGGGCACCTGCATAATCCAGCAGCAGCAGCCTCGGGAGGCTGAGGCAGGAGAATTGCTTGAACTCCTGGAGGTGGAGTGCAGAGAGGCTGAGGAATAAGCCACTGCATTCCAGCCCTGGAGTGACAGAACAGGACTCTATCTCAAAAAAAAAAAAAAAGAAAAAAAGAAAAAATAATTCATTGTCTTTGTCTTTTACTTGTCTTTCACCGTGGTCAGTGGCAGAGTCCAAATATGTATTTGCACCATATTTATTCTAGGAAAAAAAAGATTCTTAATTTGGAACAGAGAAAAGTTGACTACTAGAAATCCTTTTTCTTGGCAGGGGAGCCAGAGGTAGGATACGGTTTCTGGCATCACCAGGCTGGAGTGCAGTGGCATGATCAGCATTCCTGCAACCTCACCTCCTGGGTTCAAGCAGTTCTCCTGCTTCAGCCTCCCGAATAGCTGGGATTACGGGGTCGCCACCCATGCCCCTTCAACTTTTGTGACTACTGAAACAGGGTTTCACCATCTTGGCCAGAGGCTGGTCTTGAACTCCTGACCTCATGATCCCACCCACCTGGCCTTTCCCAGTGCAGCAGGTTGCGGCGTGCCGCTGGGTAAAAGTATCTGTTATTTCTTTTTGCTCTATGGATGCATCTGTTTTACCTCTCAAGTTCAAAAAAATTGAGACAAAGACAGCTTTAGGTCATGGGGTTTCTACCTATTGCTATAATACTCCTTCACTCCATTCCACCTCTAAAAGCTCCACATGGCTAGGTCAGAGATCCTTAATATAGAGAAATGGCGGGGATGGCTTGGTTTATCCCAGCTCCACTCCCGGGACTTGAAACTTTGTAGATGCTGGCAAAAGAACATTATTTAATAGTTCTCCTGTGGCCTGACCTTGTTGTTTTATCAGACTGCTCTAATCTACAATCTGTAATATTTCATTTAAGACTCTAGCGCGCGAAAGCGGGGCTCAGCCTGTAATCCCATGGCACTTTTGGGAGGCAGTGGATCAGGTCCAGGAGAATCCCGAGACCATCCTGGCTAACATGGTGAAACCCATCTCTACTAAAATAAAAACTAGCGAGGCGTGGTGGCATGTAGTCAAGCTACTCGGAGGCTGGCGGGGAGGAGAATAAGGCGTGGGCTCCAGGGAGGCGGGCTTGCAGTGAGGCAGTCGCCACTGCACCCACAGCCTAAGGCGACAGGCGCTCCGTCTCAAAAAAAAAAAAAAAAAACAACAAAGACTCTGGCACGCTTATTGGAAAAGATGCATATTGACAAGGTGTAAGAAGTGAGGTGTCAACTCTTAGCCTGCGCTTCCTTCCCTAGTACAGCACAATGATTTACCCTTTATTAATGGGTGGAAGTGGAGTTTCCCTCTATTTTGTTGTTTTTGCCTTGCTTGTATGTTTTAGTGGGTTTGGATGGAATAGTTGCAAAGAACTTTATTTCACATTTTTCTCTTTTGATACAGGATCTGTCTGTCTCCCAGAGGAGGCTGGAGTGCGGGTGCAATCACAGCTCACTCCAGCCTTGACCTCCAGGTTCAAATGTTCCTCCCACCCCAGCCTCCCAAGTATCTGAGACTATGGGCACACATCACCATACCCAGTTAATTTTCATTTATTTATAGAAGATGATCTCTCACGCACATGGGACCCAGGCTGGTCTCGATCCTGGCTCGAGATCCTCTGTGGCCCCCTATTTCACATTTTTACATTGATATACAGTTTCCCAACCCAAATGACTAACCACATTCCCTTGCCAGGCCAGAATGAAGAGCGTCACGCCTCTTGGCTTTCATTCATCACTGTTTGCACTCCTCAATGTTTCTGCCCTAACTCAGTTGGTGGCGGGCACAGTGGCTCATGCCTGTAATCCAAGTTTTGGGGGAGGGCAGGGGTGGGAATTATTATGCCTCTGTATTCTGGGAATCACGAATTCAAGACCAGCCTGGCCAACATGGTGAAACCCCATCTCTACTAAAAATACAAAAAATTAGCTGGGCATGGTGGCGTTCACCTGTAGTCGCAGCTACTCAAGAGGCTCAGGCACAAGAATTGCTTGAACCCAGGACGTGGGGGTTGTAGGGAGCCGAGATCACACCACTGAACTCTAGCCTGGGTGACACAGTAAGACTCCGTCTCAAAAAAATGCAAACAAACAAACAAAAAACTCAATTGGTTGTGAAACAGCAGTGTAGATGCTCAAAAATAAGTTTCTGATAGTAACCATGTTAAGGCACTAGGAACACAGTATAAACGAGAAAGGAGTGATGAAGTTATTGCAGAAGTGGCAACAATTCAGTTTCTTTTTTTTTTTTTGTTTGAGATAGAGTCTTGCTCTGTTGCCCAGGCTGGAGTGCCATGGCACAATCTCGGCTCACTGCAATCTCCACCTCCCGAGTTCAAGCAATTCTCCTGCCTCAGTCTCCTGAGTAACTGGGATTACAGGTGTGCACCACCATGCCCAGCTAATTTTTGTATTTTTGGTAGAGACGGGGTTTCACCGTGTTGGTCAGGCTGGTCTCAAACTCCTAACCTCGTGATCCACCTGCCTCGGCCTCCAAAGTGTTAGGATTACAGGTGTGAGTCCCCGCACCCAGCCATCATTTTTCTTTTTCTTTTTAAAGACAGAGTCTCACTGTGTCACCTGAGCTGGAGTGCAGTGGTGCAATCATGACTCACTGCAGCCTCAAACTTCTGGGCTCAAGTGATCCTACCGCCTTCGCCTTCCAAAGTGCTGGGATTACAGGCATGAGCTACCACACCCAACCAGCTATATCTTTTTTTTTTTTTTTTTAAATATGGAGTCTCACTCTGTCACCCAGGCTGGAGAGCAATGACGCGATCTCGGCTCACTGCAACCTCCATTTCCCAGGTTCAAGCAATTCTCCTGTCTCAGCCTCCCAAGTAGCTGGGATTGCAGGCACACACCACCACGCTCAACTGTTTTTAGTATTTTTCATTGAGACAGCGTGTTGCCATCTTGGCCAGGCTGGTCTCAAATTCCTGACCTCAAGTGATCC
>NW_022167664.1:0-1238 GCF_008728515.1 Papio anubis | reverse complement strand
GTTCAGAGCCCCCGAGGGAGGGTCTGCCGGGCAGCTCAGCCCAGCACTCTATGTAAGGAAGTCTTCAGTGCCACTGTCCAGGATGTCTTCCCGGGGGTTCGGCCTGAACGTCTTGACCATGCTGTGCTGGAGGCAGGAGGGGTGTCTTCATGTGGATTGACTGTACATATTTCTTTGGCAGATGGCTGAGCTCTGTGACCCCGGGGCCTGTTTCAGCCTCCTGCTGTCAGAAAGCAGCTGTTTGGAAAGAGGCTGTGATTCGGCCTTGTTTGAGGGCGGATACTCTGAATGGGTGAGGCTTGGAATCCTCCCTTTGGAACAAAGAAACATGTAATGATTTTGCTCAAGGTAGAATTGGGGGACTAGGCAGAGTGGGCTCCTGCCCTCCCTAGGGTGGTTCTGTCTTTTGCAAAGGTGGCTGCATCCTTAGGGGAAGGTGAGGGGAGAAGCAGAGAGCATGGAGAGCAGTGGCTTTTGATTTCTCTCTCTCCCAGTTGGGCCGGACTCTGGACGTGAGGCTGAGGGAGTGCATGGCTCAGACGCTCAGATGCTCGGAATGCTTCCGGCTGCTTTTCTGTTGGTAACTCACGTGTTCTTCGTGCAGGCTGGCATTTTTCTTTCATGGGTTTTTTTTCACTGGTCAGAATTATAGTCTTCTGATTGTATGTACATAGCTGGTTATTATCAGATACATAATTTAAAAATGTGCATCTAAATATAGATTTTATTGGTGAATGCATTGTGTTCTCATTCCATAAAAAGTCTTTTTTTTTTTTTTTTTTTTTAGACGGAGTCTCGCTCTGTCGCCCAGGCTGGAGTGCGGTGGTGCGATCTCGGCTCACAGCAAGCTCCACCTCCCGGGTTCACGCCATTCTCCTGCCTCAGCCTCCTGAATAGCTGGGACTACAGGCGCCCGCCGCCACGCCCGGCTAATTTTTTGCGTTTTTAGTAGAGACGGGGTTTCACCTTCTTAGCCAGGATGGTCTCGATCTCCTGACCTCGTGATGCACCCGCCTCGGCCTCCCAAAGTGCTGGGATTTCAGGTGTGAGCCACTGCGCCTGACCCTCCATAAAAAGTCTTAAGCACAAAATTATGTTAGAAAAAAAAACCCTGGGGCCGGGCGTGGTGGCTCAAGCCTGTAATCCCAGCACTTTGGGAGGCCGAGACGGGCGGATCACGAGGTCAGGAGATCGAGACCATCCTGGCTAACGCGGTGAAACCCCGTCTCTACTAAAAA